>NC_092785.1:26568624-26854462 GCF_047496795.1 Chiloscyllium punctatum | reverse complement strand
TTCACAGCTGGAATTTCCATCGCTGATGTCACGTAGACACAGCCTCATCATCCAAGAGGGACGGCCGTCCGACACTCACACACACACCCACACACAGACCCTCACACAGACCCACACACACACACCCACACAGACCCTCACACACACCCTCTCTCTCACACACACACACACAGACCCTCACACACACCCACACACAGACTCTCACACAACACCCACACACAGACTCACACATACCCACACACAGACCCTCACACAGACCCACCACACACACACACACACACCACCCACACCCCCCACACCACACACCCCCCACACACACACCCACACCCCCCCACACACACCTACCCACACCCCCACCCCCACCCCCCACACCACACCCACCCACCACACACCCACACCACCCCACACCCCCCCACACCCACCCCCCCACACCCCCCCCCACACCCCCCCCCCCACCCCCCCCCCCCACACACCCCCCCCACCCCCACACCCCCCACACCCCCCCCCCCCCCCCCCCCCCCCACACCCCACCCCCCCACACCCCCCCCCCCCCCCCCCACACCCCCCCCACACACCCACCCCCCCCCCCCCCCCCCCCACCCCCACCCCCACCCCCCCCCCCCACCCACCCCCCCCACCCCCCCCCCCACCCCCCCCCCCCCCACCCACCCACCCCCCCACACCCCACCCCCCCACCACCACCCCCCCCCCACCACACCCCCCCCCACACCCCCCCACCCCCACCCCACACACACACCCCACACCCCCCCACCCCCAACCCCCCACCCCCACACACCCCCCCCCCCCCCCCACCCACACCCCCCCCACACCCCCCCCCCCACCCCCCCCCCCACCCCCCCCCCCCCCCCACACCCCCCACCCACACCCCCCCCCACACCACACCCCCCACCCCCCACACCCACACCCCCCCCACACCCCCCACCCCCCCACCACACACACACCCACACCCCCCCCACCCACACCCACCACCCCCCCCCCACACACCCCCCCACACCCCACCACCACCCCTACCCCACACACACACACCCACACCCCCCCACACACACACCACCCCCACCCCCCACACCCACCCCCCACACCCCCCACCACCCCCCCCCACCCCCCACCCCCCCCACACACACCCCACCCCACACACACACACCCACACCCCCCTCCACCCACCCCACACACACACCCACACCCCCCACACACACACACACCCACACCCCCTCACACACACACCCACACCCCCCTCACAACACACACACCCACACCCCCCTCACACACACACCCACACACACACACACCCACACACACACACCCCACACACACACACACCCACACCCCCCTCACACACACCTACCCACACACACACACACCCACACCCCCCTCACACACACACACCCACACCCCCCTCACACACACCCCCCCACACACACACACCCCCCACACACACACACACCCACACCCCCCTCACACACACACCCCACACCCACACACACCCCACACCCCCCCTCACACACACACCCCACACACACACACCCACACCCCCCTCACACACACACCCACACACACCCCACACACACACACCCCCCCTCACACACACACCCCACACACACACACACCCACACCCCCCCTCACACCCACACCCACACCCCCCTCACACCCACACCCCACACACACACACACCCACACCCCCCTCACACACACCCCACACCCCCCTCACACACACCTACCCACACACACACACACCCACACCCCCCTCACACACACACCCCACACACACACACCCACACCCCCCTCACACACACCCACACCCCCCTCACACCCACACCCCACACACACACACACCCCACACACACACACACCCACACACCCCTCACACACACACCCCACACACACACACACCCCACACCCCCCTCACACACACACCCCACACACACACACACCCACCTCACACCCACACCCCACACACACACACACACACACCCCCCTCACACACACCTACACACAGCCCCTCGCACACACACCCATCCACAGCCCCTCGCACACACACCCATCCACACACTCTCACACACACTCACCCACCCACACCCCCTCACACTCACTCACCCACCCCCACCCTCTCTCACACACACACACTCACCCACACCCCCTCACACACAGCCTCTCACATCCACACCCTCTCACACTCCCCCACTCTCACACACACTCACTCACCCACACCGTCTCACACACACACACTCACCCACCCACACCCCCTCACACACACTCACTCACCCACACCCCCTCTCACACACACTCACCCACTCTCACACACACTCACTCACCCACACCGTCTCACACACACACACTCACCCACCCACACCGTCTCACACACACTCACCCACCCACACCCTCTCACACACACTCACTCACCCACACCGTCTCACACACACTCACTCACCCACACCGTCTCACACACACTCACTCACCCACCCACACCGTCTCACACACACTCACCCACCCACACCCTCTCACACACACTCACTCACCCACACCCACCCTCACACACACACACTGACCCACCCCCACCCTCTCACACACACTCACCCACCCACACCCTCTCACACACACCCACTCACCCACCCACACCCTCTCACACACACACTCACCCACCCACACCATCTCACACACACACACTCACCCACCCACACCATCTCACACACACACACTCACCCACTCTCACACACACTCACTCATCCACACCGTCTCACACACACACACTCACCCACCCACACCCTCTCACACACACACACTCACCCACCCACACCATCTCACACACACACACTCACCCACTCTCACACACACTCACCCACCCACACCCTCTCACACACACACACTCACTCACCCACACCCCCTCACACACACACACTCACTCACCCACACCCCCTCACACACACACACTCACCCACCCACACCCCCTCACACAGACACACACACGCTCACCCACACCCCCTCACACACAGCCTCTCACATCCACACCCTCTCACACTCCCCCACTCTCACACACACTCACCCACCCACACCGTCTCACACACACACACCCACACACACCCTCTCACACACACTCACCCACCCACACCGTCTCACACACACACTCACCCACCCACAACGTCTCACACACACACTCACCCACCCCCAACATCTCACACACACACTCACCCACCCCCCTCTCTCTCTCACACACACCCACCCCCTCTCACACACACCCACCCACACCGTCTCACACACACACACCCACCCACACCGTCTCACACACATACTCACTCACCCACACCGTCTCACACACACTCACTCACCCACACCCCCTCACACACAGCCTCTCACATCGACACCCTCTCACACTCCCCCACTCTCACAAACACACACTCACCCACACCCCCTCACACACACACTCACCCACTCCCCCACTCTCACACACACACACTCACCCACTCCCCCCACTCTCACACACACACACTCACCCACACCGTCTCACACACACACACACACCCACCCCCACCCTCTCACACACACTCACCCACCCCCACCCTCTCACCCACACCCCCACACACTCACCCACACCCCCACTCACCCACACCCCCACTCACCCACACCCCCTCACACACACACACTCACCCACACCCCCTCACACACACACACACTCACCCACACCCCCTCACACACACACACACTCACTCACCCACACCCCCTCACACAGACACACTCACCCACCCCCACTCTCACACACACACACTCACCCACCCCCACTCTCACACACACTCACTCACCCACACCCCCTCACACAGACACACTCACCCACCCCCACCCCCTCACACAGACACACACACACTCACCCACACTCCCTTACACAGACACACACACGCTCACCCACACCCCCTCACACAGACACACACACGCTCACCCACACCCCCTCACACACAGCCTCTCACATCCACACCCTCTCACACTCCCCCACTCTCACACACACTCACTCACCCACACCGTCTCACACACACACTCACTCACCCACACCGTCTCACACACACACCCACCCACCCCCACCCTCTCACACACACACTCACCCACCCCCACCCTCTCACACACACACTCACCCACCCCCACCCTCTCACACACTAACCCACCCCCACCCTCTCACACACACACTCACCCACCCCCACCCTCTCACACACACACTCACCCACCCCCACCCTCTCACACACACACACACTCACCCACACCCCCTCACACACACACACTCACCCCCACCCTCTCACACACACACACTCACCCACACCCCCTCACACACACACACTCACCCACACCCCCTCACACACACACACTCACCCACACACACACCCACACCCCCTCACCCACACACACTCACCCACCCCCACTCTCACACACACTCACTCACCCACACCCCCTCACACACACACACTCACCCACCCACACCCCCTCACACACACACACTCACCCACACCCCCTCACACACACACACTCACCCACACCCCCTCACACACACACACCCACACCCCCTCACACACACACACTCACCCACACCCCCTCACACACACACACTGACCCACCCCCACCCTCTCTCACGCACACTCACCCACCCACACCCTCTCACACGCACATTCACCCACCCACACCCTCTCACACGCACACTCACCCACCCCCTCTCACACACACACACACACCCACCCCCCCTCACACACACACACACCCACCCACACCCTCTCACACACACACTCACCCACCCACAACGTCTCACACACACACACTCACCCACCCACAACGTCTCACACACACACTCACCCACAACGTCTCACACACACACTCACTCACTCACAACGTCTCACACACACACTCACCCACAACGTCTCACACACACACTCACCCACCCACAACGTCTCACACTCCCACACTCATTCACACACCCACACCCTCTCAAACACACACGCACACACACACACACACACACACTGACTCTCAGCCCCACACACACACATTGACACACATAGTCACGCTTACACTCACTCACTCATCCTTACCCTGCTGAATAAACACTGACTCTGTACGGTTACACAGTGAGTGACCCTTACCCTGCTGAATAAACCCTGACTCTGTACAGTGACACATTGAGTGTCCCTTACTCTGCTGAAGAAACCCTGACTCTGTACGGTTACACAGTGAGTGACCCTTACCCTGCTGAATAAACACTGACTTTGTACGGTCACACAGTGAGTGACCCTTACCCTGCTGAATAAACACTGACTCTGTACGGTTACACAGTGAGTGACCCTTACCCTGCTGAATAAACCCTGACTCTGTACGGTTACACAGTGAGTGACCCTTACCCTGCTGAATAAACCCTGACTCTGTACGGTTACACAGTGAGTGACCCTTAACCTGCTGAATAAACACTGACTTTGTACGGTTACACAGTGAGTGACCCTTACCCTGCTGAATAAATACTGACTCTGTACAGTTACACAGTGAGTGACCCTTACCCTGCTGAACAAATACTGACTCTGTACGGTTACACAGTGAGTGACCCTTACCCTGCTGAATAAATACTGACTCTGTACAGTTACACAGTGAGTGACCCTTACCCTGCAGAATAAACCCTGACTCTGTACGGTTACACAGCGAGTGACCCTTACCCTGCTGAATAAACCCTGACTCTGTACGGTGACACAGTGAGTGACCCTCACCCTGCTGAATAAACACTGACTCTGTACAGTTACACAGTGAGTGACCCTTACTCTGCTCAATAAACCCTGACTCTGTACGGTTACACAGTGAGTGACCCTTACCCTGCTGAATAAACCCTGACTCTGTACAGTTACACAGTGAGTGACCCTTACCCTGCTGAATAAACCCTGACTCTGTACGGTTACACAGTGAGTGACCCTTACCCTGCTGAATAAACCCTGACTCTGTACGATTACACAGTGACCCTTACCCTGCTGAATAAACACTGACACTGTACAGTTACACAGTAAGTGACCCTTACCCTGCTGAATAAACACTCATTCTGTACAGTTACACAGTGAGTGACCCTTACCCTGCTGAATAAACACTGACTCTGTACGGTTACACAGTGAGTGACCCTTACCCTGCTCAATAAACCCTGACTCTGTACGGTTACACAGTGAGTGACCCTTACCCTGCTGAATAAACACTGACTCTGTACGGATACACAGTGAGTGACCCTTACCCTGATGAATAAACACTGACTCTGTACGGTTACACAGTGAGTGACCCTTACCCTGCTGAATAAACCCTGACTCTGTACGGTTACACAGTCAGTGACCCTTACCCTGCTGAATAAACCCTGACTCTGTATGGTTACGCAGTGAGTGACCCTTACCCTGCTGAATAAACACTGACTCTGTACGGTTACACAGTGAGTGACCCTTACTCTGCTCAATAAACCCTGACTCTGTACGGTTACACAGTGAGTGACCCTTACCCTGCTGAATAAACACTGACTCTGTACGGTTACACAGTGAGTGACCCTTACCCTGCTGAATAAACACTCATTCTGTACAGTTACACAGTGAGTGACCCTTACCCTGCTGAATAAACACTGACTCTGTACGGTTACACAGTGAGTGACCCTTACCCTGCTGAATAAACCCTGACTCTGTACGGTTACACAGTGAGTGACCCTTACCCTGCTGAATAAACACTGACTCTGTACGGATACACAGTGAGTGACCCTTACCCTGATGAATAAACACTGACTCTGTACGGTTACACAGTGAGTGACCCTTACCCTGCTGAATAAACCCTGACTCTGTACGGTTACACAGTGAGTGACCCTTACCCTGCTGAATAAACCCTGACTCTGTACGGTTACACAGTGAGTGACCCTTACCCTGCTGAATAAACCCTGACTCTGTACGATTACACAGTGACCCTTACCCTGCTGAATAAACACTGACACTGTACAGTTACACAGTAAGTGACCCTTACCCTGCTGAATAAACACTCATTCTGTACAGTTACACAGTGAGTGACCCTTACCCTGCTGAATAAACCCTGACTCTGTACGGTTACACAGTGAGTGACCCTTACCCTGCTGAATAAACACTGACTCTGTACGGTTACACAGTGAGTGACCCTTACCCTGCTGAATAAACACTGACTCTGTACGGATACACAGTGAGTGACCCTTACCCTGATGAATAAACACTGACTCTGTACGGTTACACAGTGAGTGACCCTTACCCTGCTGAATAAACCCTGACTCTGTACGGTTACACAGTCAGTGACCCTTACCCTGCTGAATAAACCCTGACTCTGTATGGTTACGCAGTGAGTGACCCTTACCCTGCTGAATAAACACTGACTCTGTACGGTTACACAGTGAGTGACCCTTACTCTGCTCAATAAACCCTGACTCTGTACGGTTACACAGTGAGTGACCCTTACCCTGCTGAATAAACACTGACTCTGTACGGTTACACAGTGAGTGACCCTTACCCTGCTGAATAAACACTCATTCTGTACAGTTACACAGTGAGTGACCCTTACCCTGCTGAATAAACCCTGACTCTGTACGGTTACACAGTGAGAGACCCTTACCCTGCTGAATAAACCCTGACTCTGTACGGTTACACAGTGAGTGACCCTTACCCTGCTGAATAAACACTGACTCTGTACGGTTACACAGAGAGTGACCCTTATTCTGCTGAATAAACCCTGACTCTGTACGGTTACACAGTGAGTGACCCTTACCCTGCTGAATAAACCCTGACTCTGTACGGTTACACAGTGAGTGACCCTTACCCTGCTGAATAAACCCTGACTCTGTACGGTTACACAGTGAGTGACCCTTACCCTGCTGAATAAACCCTGACTCTGCACGGTTACACAGTGAGTGACCCTTACCCTGCTGAATAAACCCTGACTCTGTACGGTTACACAGTGAGTGACCCTTACCCTGCTGAATAAACACTGACTCTGTACGGTTACACAGTGAGTGACCCTTACTCTGCTGAATAAACACTGAGTCTGTACGGTTACACAGTGAGTGACCCTTACCCTGCTGAATAAACACTGACTCTGTACGGTTACACAGTGAGTGACCCTTACTCTGCTCAATAAACCCTGACTCTGTACGGTTACACAGTGACCCTTACCCTGCTGAATAAATCCTGACTCTGTACAGTTACACAGTGAGTGACCCTTACCCTGCTGAATAAACCCTGACTCTGTACGGTTACACAGTGAGTGACCCTTACCCTGCTGAATAAACACTGACTCTGTACGGTTACACAGTGAGTGATCCTTACCCTGCTGAATAAACCCTGACTCTGTACGGTTACACAGTGAGTGACCCTCACCCTGCTGAATAAACCCTGACTCTGTACAGTTACACAGTGAGTGACCCTTACTCTGCTCAATAAACCCTGACTCTGTACGGTTACACAGTGAGTGACCCTTACCCTGCTGAATAAACCCTGACTCTGTACGGTTACACAGTGAGTGACCCTTACCCTGCTGAATAAACCCTGACTCTGTACGGTTACACAGTGAGTGACCCTTACCCTGCTGAATAAACCCTGACTCTGTACGATTACACAGTGACCCTTACCCTGCTGAATAAACACTGACACTGTACAGTTACACAGTAAGTGACCCTTACCCTGCTGAATAAACACTCATTCTGTACAGTTACACAGTGAGTGACCCTTACCCTGCTGAATAAACCCTGACTCTGTATGGTTACACAGTGAGTGACCCTTACCCTGCTGAATAAACACTGACTCTGTACGGTTACACAGAGAGTGACCCTTATTCTGCTGAATAAACCCTGACTCTGTACGGTTACACATTGAGTGACCCTTACCCTGCTGAATAAACCCTGACTCTGTACGGTTACACAGTGAGTGACCCTTACCCTGCTGAATAAACACTGACTCTGTAGAGTTACACAGTGAGTGACCCTTACCCTGCTGAATAAACACTGACTCTGTACGGTTACACAGTGAGTGACCCTTACCCTGCTGAATAAACACTGACTCTGTACGGTTACACAGTGAGTGACCCTTACCCTGCTGAATAAACACTGACTCTGTACGGTTACACAGTGACCCTTACCCTCCTGAATAAACCCTGACTCTGTACGGTTACACAGTGAGTGACCCTTACCCTGCTGAATAAACACTGACTCTGTACGGTTACACAGTGAGTGACCCTTACCCTGCTGAATAAACACTGACTCTGTACGGTCACACAGTGAGTGACCCTTACCCTGCTGAATAAACACTGACTCTGTACGGTTACACAGTGAGTGATCCTTACCCTGCTGAATAAACACTGACTCTGTACGGTTACACAGTGAGTGACCCTTACCCTGCTGAATAAACCCTGACTCTGTACAGTTACACAGTGAGTGACCCTTACCCTGCTGAATAAACACTGACTCTGTACGGTTACACAGTGAGTGACCCTTACCCTACTGAATAAACACTCATTCTGTACAGTTACACAGTGAGTGACCCTTACCCTGCTGAATAAACCCTGACTCTGTACGGTTACACAGTGAGTGACCCTTACCCTGCTGAATAAACCCTGACTCTGTACGATTACACAGTGACCCTTACCCTGCTGAATAAACACTGACTCTGTACGGTTACACAGTGAGTGACCCTTACCCTGCTGAATAAACACTCATTCTGTACAGTTACACAGTGAGTGAACCTTACCCTGCTGAATAAACCCTGACTCTGTACAGTGACACAGTGAGTGACCCTTACTCTGCTGAATAAACCCTGACTCTGTATGGTTACACAGTGAGTGACCCTTACCCTGCTGAATAGATACTGACTCTACGGTAACACAGTGAGTGACCCTTACCCTGCTGAATAAACCCTGACTCTGTACGGTTACACACTGAGTGACCCTTACCCTGCTGAATAAACCCTGACATCTGTCCGGTTACACAGTGAGTGACCCTTACCCTGCTGAATAAACCCTGACTCTGTACGATTACACAGTGACCCTTACCCTGCTGAATAAACACTGACACTGTACAGTTACACAGTGAGTGACCCTTACCCTGCTGAATAAACACTGATTCTGTACAGTTACACAGTGAGTGACCCTTACCCTGCTGAATAAACCCTGACTCTGTACGGTTACACAGTGAGTGACCCTCACCCTGCTGAATAAACCCTGACTCTGTATGGTTACACAGTGAGTGACCCTTACCCTGCTGAATAAACACTGACTCTGTACGGTTACACAGTGAGTGACCCTTACCCTGCTGAATAAACACTGACTCTGTACGGTTACACAGTGAGTGACCCTTACCCTGCTGAATAAACCCTGACTCTGTACGGTTACACAGTGAGTGACCCTTACCCTGCTGAATAAACCCTGACTCTGTACGGTTACACAGTGAGTGACCCTTACCCTGCTGAATAAACACTGACTCTGTACGGTTACACAGTGAGTGACCCTTACCCTGCTGAATAAACCCTGACTCTGTACGGTTACACAGTGAGTGACCCTTACCCTGCTGAATAAACACTGACTCTGTATGGTTACACAGTGAGTGACCCTTACCCTGCTGAATAAACACTGACTCTGTACGGTTACACAGTGAGTGACCCTTACCCTGCTCAATAAACCCTGACTCTGTACGGTTACACAGTGAGTGACCCTTACCCTGCTGAATAAACTCTGACTGTACAGTTACACAGTGAGTGACCCTTACCCTGCTTAATAAACCCTGACTCTGTACAGTTACACAGTGAGTGACTCTTACCCTGCTGAATAAACCCTGACTCTGTACGGTTACACAGTGAGTGACCCTTACCCTGCTGAATAAACACTGACTCTGTACAGTTACACAGTGAGTGACCCTTACCCTGCTTAATAAACCCTGACTCTGTACGGTTACACAGTGAGTGACTCTTACCCTGCTCAATAAACCCTGACTCTGTACGGTTACACAGTGAGTGACCCTTACCCTGCTGAATAAACACTGACTCTGTACGGTTACACAGTGAGTGACCCTTACCCTGCTGAATAAACCCTGACTCTGTACGGTTACACAGTGAGTGACCCTTACTCTGCTGAATAAACACTGACTCTGTACGGTTACACAGTGAGTGACCCTTACTCTGCTGAATAAACACTGACTCTGTACGGTTACACAGTGAGTGACCCTTACTCTGCTGAATAAACTCTGACTGTACAGTTACACAGTGAGTGACCCTTACCCTGCTTAATAAACCCTGACTCTGTACGGTTACACAGTGAGTGACCCTTACCCTGCTGAATAAACACTGACTCTGTACGGTTACACAGTGAGTGACCCTTACCCTGCTGAATAAACACTGACTCTGTACGGTTACACAGTGACCCTTACCCTCCTGAATAAACCCTGACTCTGTACGGTTACACAGTGAGTGACCCTTACCCTGCTGAATAAACACTGACTCTGTACGGTTACACAGTGAGTGACCCTTACCCTGCTGAATAAACACTGACTCTGTACGGTCACACAGTGAGTGACCCTTACCCTGCTGAATAAACACTGACTCTGTACGGTTACACAGTGAGTGATCCTTACCCTGCTGAATAAACACTGACTCTGTACGGTTACACAGTGAGTGACCCTTACCCTGCTGAATAAACCCTGACTCTGTACAGTTACACAGTGAGTGACCCTTACCCTGCTGAATAAACACTGACTCTGTACGGTTACACAGTGAGTGACCCTTACCCTGCTGAATAAACACTCATTCTGTACAGTTACACAGTGAGTGACCCTTACCCTGCTGAATAAACCCTGACTCTGTACAGTTACACAGTGAGTGACCCTTACCCTGCTGAATAAACACTGACTCTGTACGGTTACACAGTGAGTGACCCTTACCCTGCTGAATAAACCCTGACTCTGTACAGTTACACAGTGAGTGACCCTTACCCTGCTGAATAAACACTGACTCTGTACGGTTACACAGTGAGTGACCCTGACCCTGCTGAATAAACCCTGACTCTGTACGGTTACACAGTGAGTGACCCTTACCCTGCTGAATAAACACTGACTCTGTACGGTTACACAGTGAGTGACCCTTACCCTGCTGAATAAACACTCATTCTGTACAGTTACACAGTGAGTGACCCTTACTCTGCTGAATAAACACTGACTCTGTACGGTTACACAGTGAGTGACCCTTACCCTGCTGAATAAACCCTGACTCTGTACGGTTACACAGTGAGTGACCCTTACCCTGCTGAATAAACCCTGACTCTGTACGATTACACAGTGAGTGACCCTTACCCTGCTGAATAAACACTGACACTGTACGGTTACACAGTGAGTGACCCTTACCCTGCTGAATAAACACTCATTCTGTACAATTACACAGTGAGTGACCCTTACCCTGCTGAATAAACCCTAACTCTGTACGGTTACACAGTGAGTGAACCTTACCCTGCTGAATAAACCCTGACTCTGTACAGTGACACAGTGAGTGACCCTTACTCTGCTGAATAAACCCTGACTCTGTATGGTTACACAGCGAGTGACCCTTACCCTGCTGAATAGATACTGACTCTACGGTAACACAGTGAGTGACCCTTACCCTGCTGAATAAACCCTGACTCTGTACGGTTACACACTGAGTGACCCTTACCCTGCTGAATAAACCCTGACATCTGTCCGGTTACACAGTGACCCTTACCCTGCTGAATAAACACTGACACTGTACAGTTACACAGTGAGTGACCCTTACCCTGCTGAATAAACACTGATTCTGTACAGTTACACAGTGAGTGACCCTTACCCTGCTGAATAAACCCTGACTCTGTACGGTTACACAGTGAGTGACCCTCACCCTGCTGAATAAACCCTGACTCTGTACGGTTACACAGTGAGTGACCCTTACCCTGCTGAATAAACACTGACTCTGTACGGTTACACAGTGAGTGACCCTTACCCTGCTGAATAAACACTGACTCTGTACGGTTACACAGTGAGTGACCCTTACCCTGCTGAATAAACCCTGACTCTGTACGGTTACACATGAGTGACCCTTACCCTGCTGAATAAACCCTGACTCTGTACGGTTACACAGTGAGTGACCCTTACCCTGCTGAATAAACACTGACTCTGTACGGTTACACAGTGAGTGACCCTTACCCTGCTGAATAAACCCTGACTCTGTACGGTTACACAGTGAGTGACCCTTACCCTGCTGAATAAACACTGACTCTGTACGGTTACACAGTGAGTGACCCTTACCCTGCTGAATAAACACTGACTCTGTACGGTTACACAGTGAGTGACCCTTACCCTGCTCAATAAACCCTGACTCTGTACGGTTACACAGTGAGTGACCCTTACCCTGCTGAATAAACTCTGACTGTACAGTTACACAGTGAGTGACCCTTACCCTGCTTAATAAACCCTGACTCTGTACAGTTACACAGTGAGTGACTCTTACCCTGCTGAATAAACCCTGACTCTGTACGGTTACACAGTGAGTGACCCTTACCCTGCTGAATAAACACTGACTCTGTACGGTTACACAGTGAGTGACCCTTACCCTGCTGAATAAACCCTGACTCTGTACGGTTACACAGTGAGTGACCCTGACTCTGCTGAATAAACTCTGACTGTACAGTTACACAGTGAGTGACCCTTACCCTGCTGAATAAACCCTGACTCTGTACGGTTACACAGTGAGTGACCCTTACCCTGCTGAATAAACCCTGACTCTGTACGGTTACACAGTGAGTGACCCTTACCCTGCTGAATAAACACTGACTCTGTACGGTTACACAGTGAGTGACCCTTACTCTGCTGAATAAACACTGACTCTGTACGGTTACACAGTGAGTGACCCTTACTCTGCTGAATAAACTCTGACTGTACAGTTACACAGTGAGTGACCCTTACCCTGCTTAATAAACCCTGACTCTGTACGGTTACACAGTGAGTGACTCTTACCCTGCTCAATAAACCCTGACTCTGTACGGTTACACAGTGAGTGACCCTTACCCTGCTGAATAAACACTGACTCTGTACGGTTACACAGTGAGTGACCCTTACCCTGCTGAATAAACCCTGACTCTGTACGGTTACACAGTGAGAGACCCTTACCCTGCTGAATAAACACTGACTCTGTACGGTTACACAGTGAGTGACCCTTACCCTGCTGAATAAACACTGACTCTGTACGGTTACACAGTGAGTGACCCTTACCCTGCTGAATAAACACTGACTCTGTACGGTTACACAGTGAGTGACCCTTACCCTGCTGAATAAACACTGACTCTGTACGGTTACACAGTGAGTGACCCTTACCCTGCTGAATAAACCCTGACTCTGTACAGTTACACAGTGAGTGACCCTTACTCTGCTCAATAAACCCTGACTCTGTACGGTTACACAGTGAGTGACCCTTACCCTGCTGAATAAACCCTGACTCTGTACGGTTACACAGTGAGTGACCCTTACCCTGCTGAATAAACCCTGACTCTGTACGGTTACACAGTGAGTGACCCTTACCCTGCTGAATAAACACTGACTCTGTACGGTTACACAGTGAGTGACCCTTACCCTGCTGAATAAACACTGACTCTGTACGGTTACACAGTGAGTGACCCTTACCCTGCTGAATAAACCCTGACTCTGTACGGTTGCACAGTGTGTGACCCTTACCCTGGGGAATAAACACTGACTCTGTCCGGTTACACAGTGAGTGACCCTTACCCTGCTGAATAAACCCTGACTCTGTACGGTTACACAGTGAGTGACCCTTACCCTGCTGAATAAATCCTGACACTGTACGGTTACACAGTGAGTGACCCTTACCCTGCTGAATAAACCCTGACTCTGTACGGTTACACAGTGAGTGACCCTTACCCTGCTGAATAAACACTGACTCTGTACGGTTACACAGTGAGTGACCCTTACCCTGCTGAATAAACACTGACTCTGTACGGTTACACAGTGAATGATCCTTACCCTGCTGAATAAACACTGACTCTGTACGGTTACACAGTGAGTGACCCTTACCCTGCTGAATAAACCCTGACTCTGTACAGTTACACAGTGAGTGACCCTTACCCTGCTGAATAAACACTGACTCTGTACGGTTACACAGTGAGTGACCCTTACCCTGCTGAATAAACCCTAACTCTGTACGGTTACACAGTGAGTGACCCTTACCCTGCTGAATAAACCCTGACTCTGTACGGTTACACAGTGAGTGACCCTTACCCTGCTGAATAAACACTCATTCTGTACAGTTACACAGTGTGTGACCCTTACCCTGCTGAATAAACCCTAACTCTGTACGGTTACACAGTGAGTGACCCTTACCCTGCTGAATAAACACTGAGTCTGTACGGTTACACAGCGAGTGACCCTTACCCTGCTGAATAAACCCTGACTCTGTACGGTTACACAGCGAGTGACCCTTACCCTGCTGAATAAACCCTGACTCTGTACGGTTACACAGTGAGTGACCCTTACCCTGCTGAATAAACCCTGACTCTGTACAGTGACACAGTGAGTGACCCTTACTCTGCTGAATAAACCCTGACTCTGTATGGTTACACAGTGAGTGACCCTTACCCTGCTGAATAGATACTGACTCTACGGTAACACAGTGAGTGACCCTTACCCTGCTGAATAAACCCTGACTCTGTACAGTTACACAGTGAGTGACCCTTACCCTGCTGAATAAACCCTGACTCTGTACGGTTACACAGTGAGTGACCCTTACCCTGCTGAATAAACCCTGACTCTGTACGGTTACACAGTGAGTGACCCTTACCCTGCTGAATAAACCCTGACACTGTACGGTTACACAGTGAGTGACCCTTACCCTGCTGAATAAACACTGACTCTGTACGGTTACACAGTGAGTGACCCTTACCCTGCTGAATAAACCCTGACTCTGTACGGTTACACAGTGAGTGACCCTTACCCTGCTGAATAAACACTGACTCTGTACGGTTACACAGTGAGTGACCCTTACCCTGCTGAATAAACACTGACTCTGTACGGTTACACAGTGAGTGACCCTTACCCTGCTCAATAAACCCTGACTCTGTACAGTTACACAGTGAGTGACCCTTACTCTGCTGAATAAACTCTGACTGTACAGTTACACAGTGAGTGACCCTTACCCTGCTTAATAAACCCTGACTCTGTACAGTTACACAGTGAGTGACTCTTACCCTGCTGAATAAACCCTGACTCTGTACGGTTACACAGTGAGTGACCCTTACCCTGCTGAATAAACACTGACTCTGTACGGTTACACATTGAGTGACCCTTACCCTGCTGAATAAACCCTGACTCTGTACGGTTACACAGTGAGTGACCCTTACCCTGCTGAATAAACACTGACTCTGTACGGTTACACAGTGAGTGACCCTTACCCTGCTGAATAAACCCTGACTCTGTACGGTTACACAGTGAGTGACCCTTACCCTGCTGAATAAAGAGAGGAATTGACAGAGAAATATCAAAATGGGGAAGAGGCTTTTTCACCCCGCGTGGGACAGGATTCAAATCAATAATGCCATATGTGAGAATAATGCTGGGCGGAGACAGAGGGGTAGAGAGTGAGAGAGAGTGCAACAGGGAGGGAGAGGGAGAGAGAGACCAGTTGTGGGGGGAGAGAATGTGTGGGCAGAGAAAGAGAGAGAGATGAATGGAGTGGGAGAGAGCAGGGAGACAGAGAGTGGGAGAAACAGACAGACAGTGGGAGAGTGGGGAGAGAAACGGCAGGTAGTGGGGAAGGAAGACAGCAATCTGACATCGAGAGGGAGAAAGAAAGAGAGAGAATCGAGGGCAAGGGGAGCGGTCAGTGGGCAGAGAGAGAGAGGGAGGGAGGGAGGGAGGTGTGTGTGTGTGAGACAGAGAGAGAGAGGGAGGTGTGTGTGTGTGAGAGAGAGAGAGGGAGGGAGGTGTGTGTGTGTGTGTGAGAGAGAGAGAGAGAGGGAGGTGTGTGTGTGTGTGAGAGAGAGAGAGAGAGGGAGGTGTGTGTGTGTGTGAGAGAGAGAGAGAGGGAGGTGTGTGTGTGTGAGAGAGAGAGAGAGGGAGGGAGGGAGGGAGGTGTGTGTGTGTGAGAGAGAGAGAGGGAGGGAGGTGTGTGTGTGTGAGACAGAGAGAGAGAGGGAGGTCTGTGTGTGTGAGAGAGAGAGAGGGAGGGAGGTGTGTGTGTGAGAGAGAGAGAGAGAGGGAGGTGTGTGTGTGTGTGTGAGAGAGAGAGAGGGAGGTGTGTGTGTGTGAGAGAGAGAGAGAGGGAGGGAGGGAGGGAGGGAGGTGTGTGTGTGTGAGAGAGAGAGAGGGAGGGAGGTGTGTGTGTGTGAGACAGAGAGAGAGAGGGAGGTCTGTGTGTGTGAGAGAGAGAGAGGGAGGGAGGTGTGTGTGTGTGTGAGAGAGGGAGGTGTGTGTGTGTGAGAGAGAGAGAGAGAGGGAGGTGTGTGTGTGTGTGTGAGAGAGAGAGAGGGGGAGGGAGGTGTGTGTGTGTGAGAGAGAGAGGGGTTGGAGACCAGAGAGAATGGGTGACTGGACTGAGAGACTGTGTAAGACACACAGTGGGTGTAACATGGAGATGTGTGTGGTCTGACCGGGGAGGAGTGTATGCAAATGTTTTGTCTGGCCTCCAGCCAAATGGCAATGCCAGCTCAGAGGCTCAGACAAACTGACTGAGGGACTGTCAGGAATATCCACCCGCCTGTTTACAGCAAACACACTGCACTTTGTTTCATTTAAACACAAAAAAAAACACTCAGCCCAGGGTGCACAGCATTGTCCGAATGTATGTAGAGAGAGCTTTACTCTGTATCTAACCCCGTGCTGTCCCTGTCCTGGGAGTGTTTGATGGGGAACAGTGTAGAGAGAGCTTTACTCTGTATCTAACCCCGTACTGTCCCTGTCCCTGGGTGTGTTTGATGGGGGACAGTGTAGAGGGAGCTTTCCTCTGTATCTAACCCCGTACTGTCCCTGTCCCTGGGTGTGTTTGATGGGTGGACAGTGTAGAAGGAGCTTTATTCTGTATCTAACCCCGTGCTGTCCCTGTCCCTGGGTGTGTTTGATGGGGGACAGTGTAGAGGGAGCTTTACTCTGTATCTAACCCCGTACTGTCCCTGTCCCTGGGTGTGTTTGATGGGGGGACAGTGTAGAGGGAGTTATACTTTGTATCTAACCCCGTGCTGTCCCTGTCCCTGGGTGTGTTTGATGGGGGACAGTGTAGAGGGAGCTTTACTCTGTATCTAACCCCGTACTGTCCCTGTCCCTGGGTGTGTTTGATGGGGGGACAGTGTAGAGGGAGTTATACTCTGTATCTAACCCCGTGCTGTCCCTGTCCCTGGGAGTGTTTGATGGGGGACAGTGTAGAGGGAGCTTTCCTCTGTACCTAACCCCGGGCTGAGCCTGTCCCTGTGTCCTGTGGAGGGCTGCTCCCTGCGATTGCGCTGACCGATGGAGCACGGGTAGACTGTGCCCTGACATGAAGCCTCCTGTATGAAAACAGAAAATATTCTGCACTTTGGCAACTGATGCTGCACCAACAGGTTCAACGGGAATCTGCACTCCATCTCCCGATCCAATGACAAGACCTACTCTCAAAACATTGACATTGACGGAAGGCTGGTGTCAAATTGCAGTCCGAGTGCCCTGGTCCTGGCTCCCTGTTATCTGTTATTCCACCAGGCTAGTTACCCAGAGGGTGCAGGGAATGTTCCAGGACTCCCCGGCGTTGGCATCCCCACCGACTCCAGCTCGGTTAAGAGCCGAACGATGACCTTTGAAACAGTGACTGACAGGGACTGGACCAAACTGGCTAGCACCACCCAGAACGAGGTGCTCAGCCCCGGAAGGTTCTCCGGCAACTCACTCCGTTTGACCTCAAAAGAGAAGCAAAATCGGTTGGATCAGGTGGCAATGAGCTCGGTACCAGAAAAGGCAACGGTCGAAACAGCCCTGTTGACCCTGCAGGGTCCTCCTGACGAACATATCGGGGGGTGTGCCCAGTGCCAACGTCGGGAGAGCGGTCTCTCAGATGAATCGAGTCACAGCCTGGCATCGTCATCCTCACAGGATCATACCCTTACAGACCCCAATGTCACCATCTCTGGGTCTGTCCTGCCCCATCGGCAGAGGGGGTGGGGCACAGTGGGACACTGCCGGGAGGGAGTTACCCTGGGGGTCCCCAACATCGATTCCGGACCCCATGAGGGTTCACATTTTTGAATCATTGGAATCTTTTTTGGGGTAGAAGTGACCTGTACAAGGAGGACGGATTGCACCTAAATTGGAAGGGGACCAATATACTGGCAGGGAAATTAGCTAGAACTGCTTGAGAGGATTTAAACTAGTAAGGTGGGGGGGGGAACCCAGGGAGATAGTGGGGAAAGAGATCAATCTGAGACGGGTACAGCTGAGAACAGAAGTGAGTCAAACAGTCAGGGCAGGCAGGGACAAGGTAGGACTAATAAATTAAACTGCATTTATTTCAATGCAAGGGGCCTAACAGGGAAGGCAGATGAACTCAGGGCATGGTTAGCAACATGAGACTGGGATATAGCAATTACAGAAACATGGCTCAGGGATGGGCAGGACTGGCAGCTGAATGTTCCAGGATACAAATGCTACAGGAAGGATAGAAAGGGAGGGAAGAGAGGAGGGGGAGTGGTATTTTTGATAAGGGATAGGATTACAGCTGCGCTGAGGGAGGATATTCCTGGAAATACATCCAGGGAAGTTAATTGGGTGGAACTGAGAAATAAGAAAGGGATGATCACCTTATTGGGATTGTATTATAGACCCCCTCATCGTCAGAGGGAAATTGAGAAACAAACTTGTCAGGAGATCTCAGTTATCTGTAAGAATAATAGGGTAGTTATGGTAGGGGATTTTAACTTTCCAAACATTGACTGGGACTGTCTTAGTGTTAAAGGTTTACATGGAGAGGAATTTGTTAAGTGTGTACAAGACAATTTTCTGATTCAGTGTGTGGATGTACCAACTAGAGAAGGTGCAAAACTTGACCTACTCTTGGGAAATAAGGCAGGGCAGGTGACTGAGGTGTCAGTGGGGGAGCACTTTGTGGCCAGCGACCATAATTCGATTAGATTTAAAATAATAATGGAAAAGGATAGACCAGATCTAAAAGTTGAAGTTCTCAATTGGAGAAAGGCCAATCTTGACGGTATTAGGCAAGAACTTTCAAAAGCTGATTGGAGGCAGATGTTCGCAGGTAAAGGGACGGCTGGAAAATGGGAAGCCTTCAGAAATGAGATAACAAGAATCCAGAGAAAGTATATTCCTGTCGGGGTGAAAGGGAAGGCTAGTAGATATAGGGAATGCTGGATGACTAAAGAAATTGAGGGTTTGGTTAAGAAAAAGAAGGAAGCACATGTCAGGTATAGACAGGATAGATCGAGTGAATCCTTAGGAGAGTATAAAGGAAGTAGGAGTCTACTTAAGAGGGAAATCAGGAGGGCAAAAAGGGGACATGGGATTGCTTTGGCAAATAGAAATAAGGAGAATCCAAAGGGTTTTTACAAATACATTAAGGACAAAAGGGTAACTAGGGAGAGAATAGGACACCTCAAAGAGCAGCAAGGCGGTCTTTGTGTGGGACCACAGAAAATGGGGGAGATACTAAATGAATATTTTGCATCAGTATTTACTGTGGAAAAGGATATGGAAGATATAGACTGTAGGGAAATAGAGGGTGACATCTTGAAAAATGTCCAGATTACAGAGGAGGAAGTGCTGGATGTCTTGAAACGGTTAAAGGTGGATAAATCCCCAGGACCTGATCAGGTGTACCCGAGAACTCTGTGGGAAGCTAGAGAAGTGATTGCTGGGCCTCTTGCTGAGATATTTGTATCATCGATAGTCACAGGTGAGGTGTCGGAAGACTGGAGGTTGGCAAACGTGGTGCCACTGTTTAAGAAGGGCGGTAAAGACAAGCCAGGGAACTATAGACCAGTGAGCCTGACCTCGGTGGTGGGCAAGTTGTTGGAGGGAATCCTGAGGGACAGGATGCACATGTATTTGGAAAGGCAAGGACTGATTCGGGATAGTCAACATGGCTTTGTGCGTGGGAAATCATGTCTCACAAACTTGACTGAGTTTTTTGAAGAAGTAACAAAGAAGATTGATGAGGGCAGAGCAGTAGATGTGATCTACATGGACTTCAGTAAGACGTTTGACAAGGTTCCCCATGGGAGACTGATTAGCAAGGTTAGATCTCATGGAATACAGGGAGAACTCGCCATTTGGATACAGAACTGGCTCAAAGGTAGAAGACAGAGGGTGGTGGTGGAGGGTTGTTTTTCAGGCTGGAGGCCTGTGACCAGTGGAATGCCACAAGGATCGGTGTTGGGCCCTCTACTTTTTATCATTTACATAAATGATTTGGATGCGAATATAAGAGGTACAGTTAATAAGTTTGCAGATGACATCAAAATTGGAGGGTGGAGTGGACAGCGAAGAGGGTTACCTCAGATTACAACAGGATCTGGACCAGATGGGCCAATGGGCTGAGAAGTGGCAGATGGAGTTTAATTCAGATAAATGTGAGGTGCTGCATTTTGGGTAAGCAAATCTTAGCAGGACTTATACACTTAATGGTAAGGTCCTAGGGAGTATTGCTGAACAAAGAGACCTTGGAGTGCAGGTTCATAGCTCCTTGAGAGTGGAGTCCCAGGTCGATAGGATAGTGAAGGCAGTGTTTGGTATGCTTTCCTTTATTGGTCAGAGTATTGAGTACAGCATTTGGGCGGTCATGTTGCAGCTGTACAGGACATTGGTTAGGCTACTGTTGGAATATTGCGTGCAATTCTGGTCTCCTTCCTATCGGAAAGATGTTGTGAAACTTGAAAGGGTTCAGAAAAGATTTACAAGGATGTTGCCAGGGTTGGAGGATCTGAGCTACAGGGAGAGGCTGAACAGGCTGGGGCTGTTTTCCCTGGAGCGTCGGAGGCTGAGGGGTGACCTTATAGAGGTTTATAAAATCATGAGGGACATGGATAGGATAAATAGACAAAGTCTTTTCCCTGGGGGTGGGGGAGTCCAGAACTAGAGGGGCATAGGTTTAGGGTGAGAGGGGAAAGATATAAAAGAGACCTAAGGGGCAACTTTTTCACCCAGAGGGTGGTACGTGTATGGAATGAGCTGCCAGAGGATGTGGTGGAGGCTGGTACAATTACAACAATTAAGTGGCATTTGGATGGGTATATGAATAGGAAGGGTTTGGAGGGATATGGGCCGGGTGCTGGCAGGGGGGACTAGATTGGGTTGGGATATCTGGGTCAGCACGGACGGGTTGGACCGAAGGGTCTGTTTCCCTGCTGTACATCTCTCTGACTCTGTGAGTGGCTCAGCAGTGGTACTCCAGACTGAGCTGCTCGGGTCCGAAAGGACATCGCTGCCAGACTGGGTCTGCAGCAGGGGGTGAGGGAACCAAACACGAGGGAAAAACATTCCCATCCTTCCCAACCTGCCAGCTGCAGATGGATCTGTCCGTGTGGAGACACAGCCCTGTCTTCACATTGACAATACCCTCCAGCGTACTGTGTGGCACCATCCCCGTGCTAAATGGGACAGACTTCAGACAGATCTCGCAGCTCAAGACTGGACATCCGTGAGGCACTGTGGGTCACCACCAGCAGAACTATACTCCAGTGCAGTCTGGAACCTCTTGGCCTGGCATTACCCCACTCAGCCATCACCGTCAAGCCAGGGGATTCACCCTGGGGAGTGCAGGAGGGTACGCAGACTGAGGATGAGGTGCCAACCTGGTGAAGCCACCAAACAGAGCTCCTGGTATGGCATACATCATAAGCACCAAGTGATACTCAGAGCCAAGTGATCCCCAACAAAGTGATCAAATTTCAGCTCTTCCCCTGTTGCTGTTCGACTGATTACTGGACTCTCCGATTCCAAATTGTTTGTTGATGTTGCATTGTCCCCCCCCCTCTTGTGCAGCTGAGACCTGTGTGTCCTTGCTCTGTCCGAGTACCCTATGATCTGGATGTCCTTGTTTGCTATCTGTCTGTGCTGTTCACAAAACAAAGCTTTTCACTGCACTGAGCGACATGCGACTACAATAAATCAGATCAAATCAAATCTCAGCTCCAGGACATCTCTGCAGCAGTGAACAAGGCCGAACCATCTTCAGCTGCTTCATCAATGACCTGACCCCTATCGGAAGGTCAGAGGTGGGGATGTTCACCGATGGTCATACAGAATTCAGCACCATTCCTGACTCCTGGGGGTTACATACAGCACAGAACAGGCCATTCGGCCCACAATGTTGTGCCAAGATTTTAATCCTAATGTAAAATATAGTAACCTAACCTACACACCCCTCAACTCACTGCTCTCCCTGGGCATGTCCAGGAGTCACTTAAATGTCCCTAATGACTCTGCTCCCACCACCACCGCTGGGAACACATTCCATACATTCACAACTCTCTGTGTAAAGAACCTACCTCTGACGTCTCCTCTATACCTTCCTCCTCAGTCTGTGACCCCTCGTCCCAGTCAGTCCTGCCCTGGGGAAAAGTCTCTGGCTATTGACTCTATCTATTCCTCTCATTATTTTGTGCACCTCGATCAGGTCTCCTCTCTTCCTCCTTCTCTCCAGAGAGAGAAGTCCAAGCTTATTCAACCTTTCTTCATAAGGTAAGCCCTCCAGTCCAGGCAGCATCCTGGTAAACCTTCTTTGCACCCTCTCCAAAGCCTCTGTATCTTTCCTATAGTAGGGCGACCAGAAGTGGACACAATATTCCAAGTGTGGTCTCACAACGGACTTGTAGAACTGCAGCAAAACCTCGCAGCTCTTAAACTCAATCCCCCTGTTAATGAAAGCCAAAAACACCATATGCTTTCTGAACAACCGTATCCACTTGGGTGGCAACTTTGAGGGATCTATGTGCGTGCACACCCAGATCCCTCTGTTCCTCCACACTTTAATCCTACATTCAGCATTCGGGTTTGACCTTCCAAAATGCATCACTTCACATTTATCCAGGTTGAACTCCATCTGCCATTTCTCAGCCCAGCTCTGCATCCTGTCTATGTCGCACTGCAGCCTGCAGTAGCCCTCGATACTTTCGACGACACCTCCAACCCGTGTCATCGGCAAATGTGCTAATCCACCCCTCAACCTCCACATCCAAGTCATTTACAAAAACTACAAACTACGGGACCCCACTGTTACCATTAACCAGAAACTCAACTGGATCTATGTGAGGCCGGGTGTGAGGGAACACCCCTTTAATAGTGATTTCAGTGTGTGTGAGGGGCCGGGTGTGAGGGAACACCTCTTTAATAGTGATTTCAGTGTGTGAGGGGGGCCGGGTGTGAGGGAACACCTCTTTAATAGTGATTTCAGTGTGTGTGAGGCCGGGTGTGAGGGAACACCCCTTTAATAGTGATTTCAGTGTGTGTGAGGGGCCGGGTGTGAGGGAACACCCCTTTAATAGTGATTTCAGTGTGTGTGAGGGGCCGGGTGTGAGTGAACACCCCTTTAATAGTGATTTCAGTGTGTGTGAGGGGCCGGGTGTGAGGGAACACCCCTTTAATAGTGATTTCAGTGTGTGAGGGGCCGGGTGTGAGGGAACACCCCTTTAATAGTGATTTCTGTGTGTGAGGAGGGCCGGGTGTGAGGGAACACCCCTTTAATAGTGATTTCAGTGTGTGTGAGGGGCCGGGTGTGAGGGAACACCCCTTTAATAGTGATTTCAGTGTGTGTGAGGCCGGGTGTGAGTTAACACCCCTTTAATAGTGATTTCAGTGTGTGTGAGGGGCCGGGTGTGAGGGAACACCCCTTTAATAGTGATTTCAGTGTGTGTGAGGGGCCGGGTGTGAGGGAACACCCCTTTAATAGTGATTTCAGTGTGTGTGAGGGGCCGGGTGTGAGGGAACACCCCTTTAATAGTGATTTCAGTGTGTGAGAGGGAACACCCCTTTAATAGTGATTTCAGTGTGTGTGAGGGGCCGGGTGTGAGGGAACACCCCTTTAATAGTGATTTCAGTGTGTGTGAGGGAATACCCCTTTAATAGTGATTTCAGTGTGTGAGAGGGGCCGGGTGTGAGGGAACACCCCTTTAATAGTGATTTCAGTGTGTGAGAGGGGCCGGGTGTGAGGGAACACCCCTTTAATAGTGATTTCAGTGTGTGTGAGGGAACACCCCTTTAATAGTGATTTCAGTGTGTGTGAGGGGCCGGGTGTGAGGGAACACCCCTTTAATAGTGATTTCAGTGTGTGTGAGGGAATACCCCTTTAATAGTGATTTCAGTGTGTGAGAGGGGCCGGGTGTGAGGGAACACCCCTTTAATAGTGATTTCAGTGTGTGTGAGGGGCCGGGTGTGAGGGAACACCCCTTTAATAGTGATTTCAGTGTGTGTGAGGGGCCGGGTGTGAGGGAACACCCCTTTAATAGTGATTTCAGTGTGTGTGAGGGGCCGGGTGTGAGGGAACACCCCTTTAATCGTGATTTCAGTGTGTGAGAGGGGCCGGGTGTGAGGGAACACCCCTTTAATAGTGATTTCAGTGTGTGAGAGGGGCCGGGTGTGAGGGAACACCCCTTTAATAGTGATTTCAGTGTGTGTGAGGGAACACCCCTTTAATAGTGATTTCAGTGTGTGTGAGGGAACACCCCTTTAATAGTGATTTCAGTGTGTGAGAGGGGCCGGGTGTGAGGGAACACCCCTTTAATAGTAAAATGGTCAGAAGGGTCTGAGTTTGAGACTGAATCCTGGGATGTGTGTACTTCCACCCATGAGTCACCAATGTTTGCCTTGGCCCAGTGTCAATGGGTTACAGTTGGAATTCTGCTCTGCGGAGGGTGTGGAACAGAGCAAAGACAGATTCGCCTCCCAATTGGACCAGAAGATCAGCCTGGTATTCAGTAATGTGTCTAATAAGAGGAGTGAGGGGAAATGGACAAGGGGCAGGACACGGAGGGGATGGCATTCTCTCTCTCCAATCTCAAACTGACACTGTTTCACTCCAGCTCAGTGTCAGAGTGCGCAGGTTAAATGGACCCAAGCCCCCTTCTCAATCAGTCCTACACAGTACTAACTCCTGTCCACTTCACAACGACAGTGCCCACTCCCTCAGCACTGACCCTCCGACAGTGCGGCACTCCCCCAGCACTGACCCTCCGACAGTGCCCACTCCCTCAGCACTGACCCTCCGACAGTGCCCACTCCCTCAGCACTGACCCTCCGACAGTGCCCACTCCCTCAGCACTGACCCTCCGACAGTGCGGCACTCCCCCAGCACTGACCCTCCGACAGTGCCCACTCCCTCAGCACTGACCCTCCGACAGTGCCCACTCCCTCAGCACTGACCCTCCGACAGGGCCCACTCCCCCAGCACTGACCCTCCGACAGTGCGGCGCTCCCTCAGCACTGACCCCCCGACAGTGCGGCCCTCCCCCAGCACTGACCCTCCGACAGGGCCCACTCCCTCCCTGCTGAATCATTTGATTTTGAGGTTTCTAACAAATGATTTGAATCCGGAGTCTGACTCTAAGGGAAGAGTGAGTCTCACTGAGTTGGCTTCCTGCAGTTCATCTGCATGTGTCTCCAATTAGATGCTAGCATGTGCTGAGAATGTGGGTCCCTGTACCCCAGTGAAAGTCAGTGTGTGTGTGGGCCCTGTACCCCAGTGAGAGTCAGTGTGTGTGGGCCCCGTACCCCAGTGAGAGTCAGTGTGTGTGTGGGCCCCCTACCCCAGTGAGAGTCAGTGTGTGTGTGGGCCCTGTACCCCAGTGAGAGTCAGTGTGTGTGTGGGACTGTACCCCAGTGAAAGTCAGTGTGTGTGTGGGCCCTGTACCCCAGTGAGAGTCAGTGTGTGTGTGGGCCCTGTACCCCAGTGAGAGTCAGTGTGTGTGTGGGCCCCGTACCCCAGTGAAAGTCAGTGTGTGTGTGGGCCCCCTACCCCAGTGAGAGTCAGTGTGTGTGTGGGCCCTGTACCCCAGTGAGAGTCAGTGTGTGTGTGGGCCCTGTACCCCAGTGAGAGTCAGTGTGTGTGTGGGCCCCCTACCCCAGTGAGAGTCAGTGTGTGTGTGGGCCCCGTACCCCAGTGAGAGTCAGTGTGTGTGTGGGCCCCATACCCCAGTGAGAGTCAGTGTGTGTGTGGGCCCTGTACCCCAGTGAGAGTCAGTGTGTGTGTGGGCCCTGTACCCCAGTGAGAGTCAGTGTGTGTGTGGGACTGTACCCCAGTGAAAGTCAGTGTGTGTGTGGGCCCTGTACCCCAGTGAGAGTCAGTGTGTGTGTGGGCCCTGTACCCCAGTGAGAGTCAGTGTGTGTGTGGGCCCCGTACCCCAGTGAGAGTCAGTGTGTGTGTGGGCCCCATACCCCAGTGAGAGTCAGTGTGTGTGTGGGCCCTGTACCCCAGTGAGAGTCAGTGTGTGTGTGGGCCCTGTACCCCAGTGAGAGTCAGTGTGTGTGTGGGCCCTGTACCCCAGTGAGAGTCAGTGTGTGTGTGGACCCCATACCCCAGTGAGAGTCAGTGTGTATGTGGACCCCCTACCCCAATGAGAGTCAGTGTGTCGGCCCTGTACCCCAGTGAGAGTCAGTGTGTGTGTGGGCCTAGTACCCCAGTGAGAGTCAGTGTGTGTGTGGACCCCATACCCCAGTGAGAGTCAGTGTGTGTGTGGACCCCATACCCCAGTGAGAGTCAGTGTGTGTGTGGGCCCTGTACCCCAGTGCGAGTCAGTGTGTGTGTGGACCCCGTACCCCAGTGAGAGTCAGTGTGTGTGTGGGCCCTGTACCCCAGTGAGAGTCAGTGTGTGTGTGGACCCCATACCCCAGTGAGAGTCAGTGTGTGTGTGGGCCCCATACCCCAGTGAGAGTCAGTGTGTGTGTGGGCCCTGTACCCCAGTGAGAGTCAGTGTGTGTGTGGGCCCCCTACCCCAGTGAGAGTCAGTGTGTGTGTGGGCCCTGTACCCCAGTGAGTGTCAGTGTGTGTGTGGGCCCTGTACCCCAGTGAGAGTCAGTGTGTATGTGGACCCCCTACCCCAATGAGAGTCAGTGTGTCGGCCCTGTACCCCAGTGAGAGTCAGTGTGTGTGTGGGCCCTGTACCCCAGTGAGAGTCAGTGTGTGTGTGGGCCCCGTACCCCAGTGAGAGTCAGTGTGTGTGTGTGTGGGCCCTGTACCCCAGTGAGAGTCAGTGTGTGTGTGGGCCCTGTACCCCAGTGAGAGTCAGTGTGTGTGTGGGCCCTGTACCCCAGTGAGAGTCAGTGTGTTTGGGCCCTGTACCCCAGTGAGAGTCAGTGTGTGTGTGGGCCCTGTACCCCAGTGAGTGTCAGTGTGTGTGTGGGCCCTGTACCCTAGTGAGAGTCAGTGTGTGTGTCGGCCCTGTACCCCAGTGAGAGTCAGTGTGTGTGTGGGCCCTGTACCCCAGTGAGAGTCAGTGTGTGTGTGGGCCCCGTACCCCAGTGAGAGTCAGTTTGTGTGTGGGCCCCGTACCCCAGTGAGAGTCAGTGTGTGTGT
The DNA here is from genome assembly GCF_047496795.1 of Chiloscyllium punctatum. Lineage (NCBI taxonomy): Eukaryota > Metazoa > Chordata > Chondrichthyes > Orectolobiformes > Hemiscylliidae > Chiloscyllium > Chiloscyllium punctatum. The sequence goes on along the minus strand of NC_092785.1, from coordinate 26,825,921 downwards.
GGGCCCCATACCCCAGTGAGAGTCAGTGTGTGTGTGGGCCCCATACCCCAGTGAGAGTCAGTGTGTATGTGGGCCCTGTACCTCAGTGAGAGTCAGTGTGTGTGTGGGCCCTGTACCCCAGTGAGAGTCAGTGTGTGTGTGGGCCCCATACCCCAGTGAGAGTCAGTGTGTTTGGGCCCTGTACCCCAGTGAGAGTCAGTGTGTGTGGGCCCCGTACCCCAGTGAGAGTCAGTGTGTGTGTGTGGGCCCCATACCCCAGTGAGAGTCAGTGTGTATGTGGGCCCTGTACCCCAGTGAGAGTCAGTGTGTGTGTGGGGCCTGTACCCCAGTGAGAGTCAGTGTGTGTGTGGGCCCTGTACCCCAGTGAGAGTCACTGTGTCTGGGTCCTGTACCCCAGTGAGAGTCACTGTGTCTGGGCCCTGTACCCCAGTGAGAGTCACTGTGTCTGGGCCCTGTACCCCAGTGAGAGTCAGTGTGTGTGGGCCCTGTACCCCAGTGAGAGTCAGTGTGTGTGTGGGGCCTGTACCCCAGTGAGAGTCAGTGTGTGTGGGCCCTGTACCCCAGTGAGAGTCAGTGTGTGAGAGAGACATATATGGCAGTGATAGTTTCAGCCCTGATTCCCACATTGTTCCGGTATATAACCATGCCCAGAGAGAGTGAGCCACACATCTATGTAGAGTGCCAGTGTACAAGGTTCCCCAGAGGTTAATTATTAACCCTTATCTGAGCATCAACAGGCCGAGGAGTCAGGGATGGATTCCATCTGACAGCCCTCTCTCTCTCTCTCCACCCAACACACCCATAATCTGATTCCATCTCAAACAAGGTTACTGTGACAAATCTAACTCCGAAAACCTCAGGGGGACCATTTACCCCCCCACCCTCCACCACAATCAGTGGCTACTCGAGTGTGGAAGCCATCGCTCTCCGCAACTTCCTGCCCCAGCCTCAGAGCACAGTGGCTCAGTGGTTAGCACTGCTGCCTCACAGCGCCAGGGACCCGGGTTCAATTCCTGCCTCAGCCGACTGACTGTGTGGAGTTTGCACGTTCTCCCCCTGTCTGCGGGGGTTTCCTCCAGGTGCTCCGGTTTCCTCCCACACTCCAAAGATGTGCAGCTCAGGGTGAATTGTCCATGGGAAATGTTAGGTGCATTAGTAGGGAGTAGGGGAATGGATCAGGGTGGATTACTCTTCGGAGGGTCAGTGCATACTTGGTGGGCCAAAGGGCCTGTTTCCACACTGGAGGGAATCTAATCACACTTACCCAGGGGTCCGGCAGCTGCAAACCACACCCCCACTCCCACCCCCATCCTTCCCTCACCTCCCTTCCCCACACTCCAGCCTCATGGGTGGGGGTGGGCGAGCGCAGGGTGAACCTGATAGGGAGCTTTTTGTTGGGGGTGGGGTCTGTGGGATCTGACTGTGCAGCAATAAGCAGCCGCCTTCCCTGAGGCCGAGAGAGAGACCGTGAGAGAGACAGAGCGACAGAGAGAGAGAGAGAGAGCGAGAGCGAGTGTGTGCTAGGGCGTGGGGGAACGAGAGCCAGAGACAGAGGGGGTTGTGGGGCTGCTGGGTGACATACAGACTGGGGCAGTGGGGGTCGGGGGAAATAACGAGGAGATCTGTCCTCTGTCTTTGCAGAAGGCAATATTGTCTCTGAATTCACTGTCCAGAGGCTGAGGGGCTGGGTCAAACCTCACCGCGGCAGGTGGGCAAGTGTGGAACCGAGAGTCTAACAACGACCATGAAAATATTGGTTATTGTTATTAAAAACCCATCTGTTTGACTGAACCCCTTCAGGGAAGGAAATCTCCTGACTTTACCTGGTCTGGCCCATACGTGACTCCAAACCCAAACACCATCAGATAATACAACAGGAGTAGGCCATTCGGCCCCTCGGGCTAGCTCCCCCCATCCATTCGGATCCTGGCTGATGCCTCATTCCCCACATCCCCTTTCCTGCCCCTTCCCCCTGCCCCCTGCCCCTTCCCAACCCCCCCCATTGCTGGACTGATCTCTCCCTTCAGTATTCACATGGACTCTGCCCGTCCCCACAGCTCTCTCTGTGTGACAGGGAGCTCCAAAAGACCCACTACCCCCTGAGAGAGAGAGAGAGAGAGAGAGAGAGAGAGAGAGACAGAGGAAATTCCTCCCCGTCTCAGTCTGAAGTTGGTGCCCCTTTATCCTGAGACTGTGTCCCCCCCCCACCAGACCCTCCCACGAAGGGGAGCTATCTCAGTATTGACCCTGTCGAACCCCTTAAAGAATCAGAGATGTTTCAATGAGGTCACCTCTCATTCTCCGAAACCCCAGTGAGGAGGGTCCCAGGCTGTTCAGCCTTTGCTCCAGAGACTATCCCTCCATCCCAGGGTCATCTGGAGTGAACCATCTCTGAGCTTCCTCCAATGGAATGACACCTTACCTTAAACAAGGGACTGAAACTACCCACAGTGCTCCAGACACGGTCCCCCCAGCACCTTGTCCAGCTGCAGTAAGACTTCCCCACTCTTACACTCCAACCCCCTCCCCTTGGAATAACACTCTGTGACCCTTCCCGATTCCCTGCTGTCCCTGTGTGCTCGCTTGCTGTACAAGACCCCTCCAGTTACGTTGTGTTGCAGCCTCCTACAGGTTTCCCCAGTTAAATAACACTTTCCTCTTATTCCCCTTCCCAAACTTCACATTTCCATTCTCCATTTGCCCGCTTACTGCACTGACCAATACCTCCCTGCAAACGTTCTGTATCCCTCTCGTTACGTTTCTCTCGAGCTATGTCAGTGTTCTCTGCATATTTGGGCGACAGTGCATTCACCAAGTCTGTAATTATATATCGTAAACTGTTGTGGTCCCAGCCAATTGGACACGCGCTCCCCCCCTTCCCCCCCCCCCCCCCCCCACCAAACACGCTGTCTCCTGCTCATGTACCATGAATGGTATCATAGAGTCTAGTCCCACCTGCCAGCACCCAGCCCATCCCCAACAGTATGGGTTCTTCCGTTATCACTGCACCTTCTGTGAGAGGACCTTATCAAACACCTTCTGGAGATCCAAATACAACACATCTACTAGTCCCTTCCTGTCTGCTCTGCTTTAGAGTTCCTCGCAAAACTAATAAATTAGTCAGACGAGATTTCCTCTTCAGAAGCCACACTGATTCTGCTTGATCACACCACGGTTTTCCAAGTGTTCTGCTATCACTTCCTTAATAATTGAATCCACCACTTTTCCAACAATCAATGTCAGGCTAATTGACTTTTTGCTCTCCAACCCCCACCCCCCCAACTTTTTGAGTAGGGGTATTGTAGGATTTTCAGAAAGTTACTAGCAATGCATCTACTATCTCAGGAGCGGCCTCTAGGATGTAAGCCACACTGACCCTCCACATAAACCCAGCAGCTACAGGAGCAGGGTCAGAGGCTGGGAATCCTGCAGCGAGTAACTCCCCTCCTGACCCCCCCCCCCTTCCCAAAGTCTGTCCCACCATCAAAAAGGCACAGGAGGGAGGGTGAGGGAACACTCCCACTTGCCCCTGGATGGGGGGCAGCTCCAACAACACTCGAGAAGCTCAATACCCACAAACATCCCCTCACTCCCTCCCCTCACCGACGCTCAGTAACAGCAGTGTGTACCATCCCTGGATAAAACAGTCCCCCCCCCCTCTCCAACCCCAGATTGGGACCACCCCCACAAACATCCCCTCACTCCCTCCCCCCCCCCCCACTGATGCTCAGTAACAGCAGTGTGTACCATCCTGGGATAAAACAGCCACCCACCGCCCCCCCCCGGGTTGGGATCACCCCCACAAACATCCCCTCACTCCCCCCCTCCCCCCCCCCCCCCCCCCCACCGACGCTCAGTAACAGCAGTGTTGTACCTGCTACAAGATGCCCTGCAGGATCTCACCGAAGACCCTCAGGCAGCACCTTCCAAACCCACGGCCCCTTCCACCCAGAAGGACAAGGGGCAGCAGAGACATGGGAACACACCCACCCCCACCCCCCTGCAAGTTCCCCTCCGAGCCCCTCACTCGGAAATCTCTCTCCGTTCCTTCCTGGGTCAGAATCCTGGAATTCCCTCCCTCAGGGACACTGTGGGTCTACCCTACAGCACGTGGTTCAGGAAGGCAGCTCACCCCCACCCTCTCAAGGAGGGGGGGCAGCAACTGGGGATGGGAGGGTAATAAACACCGGGACTGAGCCAGGGAGACCCACATCCCACAAATGGATGAATTGTGAAAACAGCAGAGGCGGTGGAGTTATCTGCCTTTCCCCTCATTAGTTTGCCCAGTACTGGTCCTCCAGTGATGGTGGTGCGAGTTAACCCCTCCCTGATGTTCAAATATTTTCCACCACTGATGCAAAACTGATGCAAAAATATCTGAGAGACTCCCTTGGCCATTTCCCAAAACCATCGCTCCAGACTCATTTTCTAAGGGACCTCTGCTCACTTTGTCGTCTCTCTTGCTTTTCAGATGCTGAAGGAAGCGATGTCAGCTTTTAGACGCCACAGATTACTCTCTCTTTCTCTCATCCCCTCAGTCCTCCTTCACTGAACGTATCCCAACCTTTGGAGCTCTCTCTGACTTTGGCTTCTGTTCTCCTTTCAATATAAAACTCTCCTTAACTTCCTGGAATAGCCATGGTCACATCTTGTTGTAATTCTCTTTATTTTCGATAAACACGACTGTTTCTGTCACCTCATGGTCCAACAGATCCCCAACTCAGCCATTCCCATCAAGCCAGGGAATGGTTCTTTGGGGGGGGGGGGGAGTGCTGGAGGGCATGCCAGGAGCAACACCAGGCCTACCTGAGGATGAGGTGCCAACCTGGTGAATGCTACCAAACATGGCAACTTGCCTGGCATACAGCAGCCAGTGATAGATAGAGCCAAGTGATCCCCCAACAAATGGATCCAATCGGAGCTCTGCAGTCCTGCCACACCCCGATCGGGAATGATGGTGGGCAGTTCAACAACTCCCTGGAGGAAGGGGCTCCACAAATATCCCCCTCCTCAATGATGGAGGAGCTCAGTAAGACTCAGCTCTCCGTCCCACGCGCTCCCCACCCCACACCCCCCCTCCCTCGCACCCCCCACCCCACACTCCCTCCCTCACTACTCTTACCCCCTCCCTCCCTCCCTGTGTCACACTCACCTCCCACCTCCACCCTTCACTCTTACCCCATTCTGACCCTGCATTCCCCTAACCCCAGTTACTCCAATCCTGCAGTAGCTTATCCTGCCTCCCTCCTTCCTCTCCATTACCCTTAACCCAGGATCCCATTACACTCTACAACACCCTGTTCTGTGAGTCTGTCCCCTCATTACCCTTACTGAGTATTCTGTCCCAGTATTACCTTTACCTCTGTTACCCCATGATCACGTGAAGCCTCCCCCTTGTATTAATTTTCCTGCACCACTGTGTTACACTTATTCCACTATTACTGTCATACCTTTCCCTCTGTGACTCTGACCCTCCATTAACCGAAATACTGTTACTCCATGCTCCCTTATTTCAGGCCTGCATTACACTAGCCCCCTAACTCTGTCCCTATGTTACTCATTTTCCCCCCTCCCTAGTACTCTTCCTATATTACTTTGACTTGTTACTCTCTGTCTCTCTCACCTGCTTTGCTTATTCTGTTACTTCACTCCTGTCTGCCCCACCCACCTTCATACACACACACTCTCTCAGCGATTTCTCCCTGATCTCCCATTCCCCCCTCTCTCTCTCTCTCTCTCTCTCTCCATTTTCCCGTTCCCTTTCCTCCCTCAGCCCCTCCTTTTCTCTTACTGCTCTCTCATTTCCCCCTCTCTTCATTCCTACCTCCCTCCATCTTGCTCTTTGTCTCCACCCGTTCCTCTCTCTTTTTATTCCAGTCTGTCCACGTTTCTCTTTATTGCACTCCCCCCTCTCTCTCTCTCTTTATGACCTTGCCTCTGTCACTCTGAATCCCGCTCTGTCTGTTCAATACTTTCTCACAATCTCATACCCTTACCTGTATCACAAAGCGTGTCTCTTGTGGTCTCGGTTCTTTGCTACAAGTGTCAGGCGGGTCAGACGTTTCTCAGACTTTAATCCAATGTCAGGCAGGGAGACCCCTGTGTCTCACTGTCAGGGGGGGTGGGGAGACTCCTGTGTCTCACTGTCAGGGGTGTGGAGACTCCTGTGTCTCACTGTCGGGGGGGGGGGGGGGGAAGATTCCTGTGTCCCACTGTCAGGGGGGGTGGGATGGCGTGATTTCTGTGTCCCACTCTCGGGGGGTGGGGAGATTTCTGTGTCCCACTGTCAGGGGGGTGGGGAGATTCCTGTGTCCCACTGTCAGGGGGCTGGGTGGGGAGATTCCTGTGTCCCACTCTCGGGGGGTGGGGAGATTTCTGTGTCCCACTGTCAGGGGGGTGGGGAGATTCCTGTGTCCCACTGTCAGGGGGGTGGGGAGATTCCTGTGTCCCACTGTCAGGGGGCTGGGTGGGGAGATTCCTGTGTCCCACTGTCAGGGGGGTGGGGAGATTCCTGTGTCCCACTGTCAGGGGGCTGGGTGGGGAGATTCCTGTGTCCCACTGTCAGGGGGCTGGGTGGGGAAGATTCCTGTGTCCCACTGTCAGGGGGCTGGGTGGGGAGATTCCTGTGTCCCACTGTCAGAGGGGGTGGGGAGATTCCTGTGTCCCACTGTCAGGGGGCTGGGTGGGGAGATTCCTGTGTCCCACTGTCAGGGGGGGTGGGGAGATTCCTGTGTCCCACTGTCAGGGGGCTGGGTGGGGAGATTCCTGTGTCCCACTGTCAGGGGGGGTGGGGAGATTCCTGTGTCCCAGCGCCTTGTCGCTCCGCTCCTTCTCCACGAACTTCCTGCTGCTGCAGCCGCCAGTGGAGCCTGGGACGCTCTCCAGATCCTCAGCCAGGAGGGAGGGTCACCTGGATCCGGGCCAACCGGGGGTGGGAGATACCGCCTCCCGATCCTTCTCCACCGATCGGCCTCCTTTAACTCTATCCCGGAGGGTCTGGGTGGAGGCCGGAGCAGGAGCCGGACCCGTGGAACCAGCTCTTACTCTCCGGGAACGGATCCGGCTATTCCTGCGGGAGCGGGCAGCCCCGCCCACCCAGGCATAAACCCCGCCCACTGCCCAACAAAGCTCCACCCACTGAGTGATAACCCCGCCTACCGAACAACTAAACCCCGCCCACTGAGTGATAAACCCCGCCCATTGAGTGATAAACCCCGCCCACTGAGTGATAAACCCCGCCTATTGAACAGCAAACCCCGCCTACTGAGTGATTAACCCCGCCTACTGATCAACGAAACCACGCCCACTGAGTGATAAACCCCGCCCACTGTTCAACAAATACCCCGCCCACTCCGTGACAAACTCGGCCCAACGAGGGACAAGACCACGCCCACAGCACAATAAACCCCGCCCACCGGGCGGCAGAACGCCCACTGGGCAAATAAACCCCGCCCGCTGAGTGATAAACCCCGCCCAGTGATGAACCCCACTCACCAAGGGACCAAACCCCGCCCACAGGACAATAAACCCCGCCCACTGAGTGATAAACCCCGCCCAGTGATGAACCCCACTCAGCAAGGGACCAAACCCCGCCCACTGGACAATAAGCCCCGCCCGCTGAGTGATAAACCCCGCCCAGTGATGATCCCCACTCACCAAGGGACCAAACCCCGCCCACTGGACAATAAACCCCGCCCACAGAGCGATAAACTACGCCCAGTGATAAACCCCATTCACCAAGGGACCAAACCCCGCCCACTGGACAATTAGCCCCTCCCACTGAGTGATAAACTCCGCCCAGTGATAAACCCCACTCACCAAGGGACCAAACCCCGCCCACTGGACAATAAACCCCGCCCACTGAGTGATAAACTCCGCCCAGAATGATAAACCCCTCACCAATGGACCAAACCCCGCCCACTGGACAATAAACCCCGCCCACTGAGTGATAAACCCCGCCCAGAATGATAAACCCCACTCACCAAGGGACCAAACCCCGCCCACTGGACAATAAGCCCCGCCCGCTGGACATACACCAACAACGAGGCAAATACACCCCGCCCCACTGAGTGATAAACCCCACCCACCGAGGGACAAACCTCGCCCAAAGCACAATACACCCCGCCCATTGCATGATAAACCCCACCCACCAACTCACCCAGCGATAGGCCCCGCCCCCTGCAAAATAAACCCCGCCCACAGGAGAGCAAACCACCTCCAGGATAGTAAACCACGCCTACTGGACAATAAACCCCGCCTACTGGACAGTAAACACCACCCACTGGACAGTAAGCCCCGCCTACTGGACATTAAACCCCGCCTACTGGACAGTAAACCCCACCTACTGGACAGTAAACACCACCTACTCGACAGGAAACACCACCTACTGACAGTAAACCCCACCTACTGGACAGTAAACCCCACCTACTGGACAGTAAACCCCGCCTACTGGACAGTAAACACCACCCACTGGACAGTAAGCCCCGCCTACTGGACAATAAACCCCGCCTACTGGACAGTAAACCCCACCTACTGGACAGTAAACACCACCTACTGACAGTAAACCCCGCCTACTGGACAGTAAACCCCGCCCACTGGACAGTAAACCCCATCTACTGGACAGTAAACCCCACCTACTGGACAGTAAACCCCACCTACTGACAGTAAACCCCATCTACTGGACAGTAAACCCCACCTACTGACAGTAAACCCCGCCTACTGGACAGTAAACCCCATCTACTGGACAGTAAACCCCACCTACTGACAGTAAACCCCGCCTACTGGACAGTAAACACCGCCTACTGGACAGTAAACCCCATCTACTGGACAGTAAACCCCACCTACTGACAGTAAACCCCATCTACTGGACAGTAAACCCCACCTACTGACAGTAAACCCCATCTACTGGACAGTAAACCCCACCTACTGACAGTAAACCCCATCTACTGGACAGTAAACCCCACCTACTGACAGTAAACCCCGCCTACTGGACAGTAAACACCGCCTACTGGACAGTAAACCCCATCTACTGGACAGTAAACCCCACCTACTGGACAGTAAACACCACCTACTGGACAGTAAACCCCATCTACTGGACAGTAAACCCCGCCTACTGGACAGTAAACACCACCTACTGGACAGTAAACCCCACCTACTGGACAGTAAACACCACCTACTGGACAGTAAACCCCATCTACTGGACAGTAAACCCCACCTACTGGACAGTAAACACCACCTACTGGACAGTAAACCCCATCTACTGGACAGTAAACCCCACCTACTGGACAGTAAACACCACCTACTGGACAGTAAACCCCGCCTACTGGACAGTAAACCCCACCTACTGACAGTAAACACCACCTACTGGACAGTAAACCCCGCCTACTGGACAGTAAACACCACCTACTGGACAGTAAACCCCACCTACTGGATAGTAAACCCCACCTACTGGACAGTAAACACCACCTACTGGACAGTAAACCCCACCTACTGGACAGTAAACCCCACCTACTGACAGTAAACCCCGCCTACTGGACAGTAAACACCGCCTACTGGACAGTAAACCCCATCTACTGGACAGTAAACCCCACCTACTGGACAGTAAACCCCATCGACTGGACAGTAAACCCCACCTACTGACAGTAAACCCCACCTACTGGACAGTAAACCCCACCTACTGGACAGTAAACCCCACCTACTGGACAGTAAACCCCGCCTACTGGGCAGTAAACACCACCTACTGGACAGTAAACCCCACCTACTGGACAGTAATCACCACCTTCTGGGCAGTAAACCCCGCCTACTGGACAGTACACCCCACCTACTGGACAGTAAACCCCACCTACTGGACAGTAATCACCACCTTCTGGGCAGGAAACACCGCCTACTGGACAGTAAACCCCGCCAACTGGACAGTAATCACCACCTACGGGACAGAAAACCCCGCCTACTGGACAGTAAACCCCACCTACTGGACAGTAAACACCACCTACTGGACAGTAATCACCACCTACTGGACAGGAAACACCGCCTACTGGACAGTAAACCCCACCTACTGGACAGTAAACCCTACCTACTGGACAGTAAACCCCGCCTACTGGACAGTAAACCCCACCTACTGGACAGTAAACCCCGCCTACTGACAGTAAACCCCACCTACTGGACAGTAAACCCCACCTACTGGACAGTAAACCCCGCCTACTGGACAGTAAACCCCACCTACTGGACAGTAAAACCCTGCCTACTGACAGTAAACCCCGCCTACTGGACAGTAAACCCCACCTACTGGACAGTAAACCCCGCCTACTGACAGTAAACCCCACCTACTGGACAGTGAACACCACCTACTGGGAAGTGAACACCGCCTACTGGACAGTAAACCCCGCCTACTGGGAAGTGAACACCGCCTACTGGACAGTAAACCCCGCCCACTTGACAGTAAACCCCGCCTACTGGACAGTAAACCCCAGCTACTGGACAGTAATCACCACCTACTGGACAGTAAACCCCGCATACTGGACAGTAAACCCCGCCTACTGGGAAGTAAACACCGCCTACTGGACAGTAAACCCCACCTACTGGACAGTAAACCCCGCCTACTGGACAGTAAACCCCGCCTACTGGGAAGTAAACACCGCCTACTGGGCAGTAAACCCCGCCTACTGGACAGTAAACCCCGCCTACTGTGAAGTAAACCCCACCTACTGGACAGTAAGCCCCGCCTACTGGACAGTAAACCCCGCCTTCTGGGAAGTAAACACCGCCCACTGGGCAGCAAACCCCGTCTACTGGACTGTAAACCCCGCCTACTGGACAGTAAACCCCGCCTACTGTGAAGTAAACCCCACCTACTGGACAGTAAGCCCCGCCTACTGGACAGTAAACACCGCCCACTGGGCACCAAACCCCGTCTACTGGACTGTAAACCCCGCCTACTGGACAGTAAACCCCGCCTACTGTGAAGTAAACCCCACCTACTGGACAGTAAACCCCACCTAATGACAGTAAACCCCGCCTACTGGACAGTAAACCCCGCCTACTGGGAAGTAAACACCGCCCACTGGGCAGCAAACCCCACCTACTGAACTGTAAACCCCGCCTACTGGACAGTAAACCCACCTACTAGACAGTAAACCCCACCTACTGGACAGTAAACACCACCTACTGGGCAATAAACCCCGCCTACTGGACAGTAAACCCGAACTACTGGGCAAAAAACACCGCCTACTGGACAGTAAACCCCACCTACTGGGCAGTAAACACCACCTACTGGGCAGTAAACACCACCTACTGGGCAGTAAACACCGCCTACTGGGCAATAAACCCCGCCTACTGGACAGAAAACACCTCCTACTGGGAAGTAAACACCACCTACTGGACAGTAAACCCATCTACTGGACAGTAAACCCCACCTACTGGACAGTAAACCCCACCTACTGGGCAGTAAACACCGCCTACTGGGCAATAAACCCCGCCTACTGGACAGAAAACACCTCCTACTGGGAAGTAAACACCACCTACTGGACAGTAAACCCATCTACTGGACAGTAAACCCCACCTACTGGACAGTAAACCCCACCTACTGGACAGTAAACACCACCTACTGGACAGTAAACCACACCTACTGGACAGTAAACACCGCCTACTGGACAGTAAACACCACCTACTGGACAGTAAACACCGCCTACTGGACAGTAAACACCGCCTACTGGACAGTAAACACCACCTACTGGACAGTAAACACCGCCTACTGGACAGTAAACCCCACCTACTGGAGAGCAAACCCCACCTACTGGACAGTAACCCCGCCTACTGGACAGTAAACACCACCTACTGGACAGTAAACACCGCCTACTGGACAGTAAACCCCACCTACTGGACAGGAAACACCACCTACTGGACAGTAAACACCGCCTACTGGACAGGAAACACCACCTACTGGACAGTAAACCCCACCTACTGGACAGTAAACCCCACCTACTGGACAGTAAACACCACCTACTGGACAGTAAACACCACCTACTGGACAGTAAACCCCACCTACTGGACAGTAAACCTGCCTACTGGACAGTAAACACCACCTACTGGACAGTAAACACCACCTACTGGACAGTAAACCCCACCTACTGGACAGTAAACCCCACCTACTGGACAGTAAACACCACCTACTGGACAGTAAACCCCACCTACTGGACAGTAAACCCCACCTACTGGACAGTAAACCTGCCTACTGGACAGTAAACCCGACCTACTGGACAGTAAACCCCACCTACTGGACAGTAAACACCGCCTACTGGACAGGAAACACCACCTACTGGACAGTAAACCCCACCTACTGGACAGTAAACACCGCCTACTGGACAGTAAACACCGCCTACTGGACAGTAAACCCCACCTACTGGACAGTAAACACCGCCTACTGGACAGTAAACACCACCTACTGGACAGTATACCTGCCTACTGGACAGTAAACCCCACCTACTGGACAGTAAACACAGCCTACTGGACAGTAAACCCCACGTACTGGACAGTAAACACCGCCTACTGGACAGTAAACCCCGCCTACTGGACAGTAAACCCCACCTACTGGACAGTAAACACCGCCTACTGGACAGTAAACACCACCTAATTTACAGTAAACCCCACCTACTGGACAGTAAACCCCGCCTACTGGACAGTAAACCCCACCTACTGGACAGTAAACCCCGCCTACTGGACAATAAACACCACCTACTGGACAGTAAACCCCGCCTACTGGACAGTAAACCCCGCCTACTGGGAAGTAAACACCGCCTACTGGACAGTAAACACCACCTACTGGACAGTAAAACCCACCTACTGGACAGTAAACCCCGCCTACTGGACAGTAAACCCCGCCTGCTGGGAAGTAAACACCGCCTACTGGACAGTAAACCCCACCTACTGGACAGTAAACCCCACCTACTGGACAGGAAACACCGCCTACTGGACAGTAAACACCGCCTACTGGACAGTAAACACCGCCTACTGGACAGTAAACCCCATCTACTGGACAGTAAACCCCACCTACTGGACAGTAAACACCACCTACTGGACAGTAAATCCCACCTGCTGGACAGTAAACCCCATCTACTGGACAGTAAACCCCGCCTACTGGACAGTAAACCCCATCTACTGGACAGTAAACCCCGCCTACTGGACAGTAAACCCCGCCTACTGGACAGTAAACACCACCTACTGGACAGTAAACCCCACCTACTGGACAGTAAACCCCGCCTACTGGACAGTAAACCCCACCTACTGGACAGTAATCACCACCTACTGGACAGTAAACACCACCTACTGGACAATAAACCCACCTACTGGACAGTAAACCCCACCTACTGGACAGCAATCACCACCTACTGGACAGTAAACCCCGTCTACTGGACAGTAAACCCCGCCTACTGGACAGTAAACCCCACCTACTGGACAGCAATCACCACCTACTGGACAGTAAACCCACCTACTGGACAGCAATCACCACCTACTGGACAGTAAACACCACCTACTGACAGTAAACCCCGCCTACTGGACAGTAAACACCACCTACTGGACAGTAAACCCCACCTACTGGACAGTAAACCCCACCTACTGACAGTAAACACCACCTACTGGACAGTAAACCCCGCCTACTGGACAGTAAACACCACCTACTGGACAGTAAACCCCACCTACTGGATAGTAAACCCCACCTACTGGACAGTAAACACCACCTACTGGACAGTAAACCCCACCTACTGGACAGTAAACCCCACCTACTGACAGTAAACCCCGCCTACTGGACAGTAAACACCGCCTACTGGACAGTAAACACCGCCTACTGGACAGTAAACCCCATCTACTGGACAGTAAACCCCACCTACTGACAGTAAACCCCACCTACTGGACAGTAAACCCCACCTACTGGACAGTAAACCCCATCTACTGGACAGTAAACCCCACCTACTGACAGTAAACCCCACCTACTGGACAGTAAACCCCGCCTACTGGACAGTAAACACCACCTACTGGACAGTAAACACCACCTACTGGACAGTAAACCCCACCTACTGGACAGTAAACCCCACCTACTGACAGTAAACACCACCTACAGGACAGTAAACCCCGCCTACTGGACAGTAAACACCACCTACTGGACAGTAAACCCCACCTACTGGATAGTAAACCCCACCTACTGGACAGTAAACACCACCTACTGGACAGTAAACCCCACCTACTGGACAGTAAACCCCACCTACTGACAGTAAACCCCGCCTACTGGACAGTAAACACCGCCTACTGGACAGTAAACACCGCCTACTGGACAGTAAACCCCATCTACTGGACAGTAAACCCCACCTACTGACAGTAAACCCCACCTACTGGACAGGAAACACCACCTACTGGACAGTAAACCCCACCTACTGACAGTAAACCCCACCTACTGGACAGTAAACCCCACCTACTGGACAGGAAACACCACCTACTGGGCAGTAAACCTCACCTACTGGACAGTAAACACCACCTACTGGACAGTAAACCCGACCTACTGGACAGGAAACACCACCTACTGGACAGTAAACCCCGCCTACTGGACAGTAAACACCGCCTACTGGACAGTAAACCCCACCTACTGGACAGTAAACCCCATCTACTGGACAGTAAACCCCACCTACTGGGCAGTAAACCCCACCTACTGGACAGTAAACCCCACCTACTGGACAGTAAACCCCACCTACTGGACAGTAAACCCCATCTACTGGACAGTAAACTCCGCCTACTGGACAGTAAACCCCACCTACTGGACAGTAAACCCCACCTACTGGACAGTACACCCGACCTACTGGACAGTAAACCCCACCTACTGGACAGTACACCCCACCTACTGGACAGTACACCCCACCTACTGGACAGTAAACCCCACCTACTGGACAGTACACCCCACCTACTGGACAGTAAACCCCGCCTACTGGACAGTAAACCCCACCTACTGGACAGTAAACACCGCCTACTGGACAGCAAACCCCGCCTACTGGACAGTAAACCCCACCTACTGGACAGTAAACCCCACCTACTGGACAGTACACCCCACCTACTGGACAGTAAACCCCACCTACTGGACAGTAAACCCCACCTACTGGACAGTACACCCCACCTACTGGACAGCAATCACCACCTACTGGACAGTAAACCCCGTCTACTGGACAGTAAACCCCGCCTACTGGACAGTAAACCCCACCTACTGGACAGCAATCACCACCTACTGGACAGTAAACCCACCTACTGGACAGCAATCACCACCTACTGGACAGTAAACCCCGCCTACTGGACAGTAAACCCACCTACTGGACAGTAAACACCACCTACTGGACAGTAAACCCACCTACTGGACAGTAAACACCGCCTAATGGGCAATAAACACCGCCTACTGGACAGTAAACCCCACCTACTGGACAGTAAACCCCACCTACTGGACAGTAAACACCACCTACTGGACAGTAAACCCCGCCTACTGGACAGTAAACACCACCTACTGGACAGTAAACCCCGCCTACTGGACAGTAAACCCCGCCTACTGGACAGTTATCCCCACCTACTGGACAGTAAACCCCATCTACTAGACAGTAAACCCCACCTACTGGACAGTAAACACCACCTACTGGACAGTAAACCCCACCTACTGGACAGTAAACCCCACCTACTGGACAGTAAACCCCACCTACTAGACAGTAAACCCCGCCTACTGGACAGTAAACCCCACCTACTGGACAGTAAACCCCATCTACTAGACAGTAAACCCCACCTACTGGACAGTAAACCCCGCCTACTGGACAGTAAACCCCACCTACTGGACAGTAAGCCCCGCTTACTGGACAGTAATCACCACCTACTGGACAGTAAACACCACCTACTGGACAGTAATCACCACCTACTGGACAGTAAACACCACCTACTGGACAGTAATCACCACCTACTGGACAGTAATCACCACCTACTGGACAGTAAACACCACCTACTGGGCAGTAAACCCCGCTTACTGGACAGTAAACCCCGCCTACTCTGAAGTAAACCCCACCTACTGGACAGTAAATCCCGCCTACTGGACAGTAAACCCCACCTACTGGACAGTACACCCCACCTACTGGACAGTAAACCCCACCTACTGGGCAGTAAACACTGCCTACTGGACAGTACACCCCACCTACTGGACAGTAAACCCCACCTACTGGACAGTAAACACCGCTTACTGGACAGTAATCACCACCTTCTGGACAGTAAACACCGCCTACTGGACAGTGAACCCCACCTACTGGACAGTACACCCCACCTACTGGACAGTAAACCCCGCGTACTGGACAGTAAACCCCAGCTACTGGACAGTAAACACCGCCGACTGGACAGTAAACCCCACCTACTGGACAGTAAACCCCGCCTACTGGACAGTAAACCCCACCTACTGGACAGTAAACCCCGCCTACTGGACAGTAAACCCCGCCTACTGGACAGTAAACCCGCCTACTGGACAGTAAACCCCACCTACTGGACAGTACACCCCACCTACTGGACAGTAAACCCCGCCTACTGGACAGTAAACCCCGCCTACTGGACACTAAACCCCACCTACTGGACAGTAAACACCGCCTACTGGACAGCAAACCCCGCCTACTGGACAGTAAACCCCACCTACTGGACAGTAAACACCGCCTACTGAACAGTAAACCCCGCCTACTGAACAGTACACCCCACCTACTGGACAGTAAACCCCACCTACTGGACAGTAAACCCCACCTACTGGGCAGTAAACACCACCTACTGGACAGTAAACCCCACCTACTGGACAGTAAACCCCACCTACTGGACAGTAAACACCGCCTACTGGACAGTAAACCCCACCTACTGGACAGTTCACCCCGCCTACTGGACAGTAAACACCACCTACTGGACAGTAAAACCCACCTACTGGACAGTAAACCCCACCTACTGGGCAGTAAACCCCACCTACTGGGCAGTAAACACCACCTTCTGGGCAGTAAACACCACCTACTGGACAGTACACCCCGCCTACTGGACAGTAATAACCACCTTCTGGGCAGTAAACCCCACCTACTGGACAGTAAACCCCACCTACTGGACAGTAAACACCGCCTACTGGACAGTAAACCCCACCTACTGGACAGTTCACCCCGCCTACTGGACAGTAAACCCCACCTACTGGACAGTAAACCCCACCTACTGGACAGTAAACCCCACCTACTGGGCAGTAAATACCGCCTACTGGACAGTACACCCCACCTACTGGACAGTAAACCCCACCTACTGGACAGTAATCACCACCTTCTGGGCAGTAAACCCCGCCTACTGGACAGTAAACACCGCCTACTGGACAGTACACCCCACCTACTGGACAGTAAACCCCACCTACTGGGCAGTAAATACCGCCTACTGGACAGTACACCCCACCTACTGGACAGTAAACCCCACCTACTGGACAGTAAATCCCACCTACTGGACAGTAAACCCCGCCTACTGGACAGTAAACCCCACCTACTGGACAGTAAACACCACCTACTGGACAACAAACCCCGGCTACTGGACAGTAAACACCGCCTACTGGACGGTAAACCCCACCTACTGGAAAGTAAACCCCGCCTACTGGACAGTAAACCCGCCAACTGGACAGTAATCACCACCTACTGGACAGAAAACCCCACCTACTGGACAGTAAACCCCACCTACTGGACAGTAAACCCCACCTACTGGACAGTAAACCACGCCTACTGAACAGTAAACCCACCTACTGGACAGTAAACCCCACCTACTGGACAGTAAACCCACCTACTGGACAGTAAACACCACCTACTGGACAGCAATCACCACCTACTGGACAGTAAACCCACCTACTGGACAGCAATCACCACCAACTGGACAGTAAACCCCACCTACTGGACAATAAACCCACCTACTGGACAGTAAACCCCACCTACTGGACAGCAATCACCACCTACTGGACAGTAAACCCCGCCTACTGGACAGTAAACCCACCTACTGGACAGCAATCACCACCTACTGGACAGTAAACCCCGCCGACTGGACAGTAAACCCACCTACTGGACAGCAATCACCACCTACTGGACAGTAAACCCCGTCTACTGGACAGTAAACCCCACCTACTGACAGTAAACCCCATCTACTGGACAGTAAACCCCACCTACTGACAGTAAACCCCATCTACTGGACAGTAAACCCCACCTACTGACAGTAAACCCCGCCTACTGGACAGTAAACACCGCCTACTGGACAGTAAACCCCATCTACTGGACAGTAAACCCCACCTACTGGACAGTAAACACCACCTACTGGACAGTAAACCCCATCTACTGGACAGTAAACCCCGCCTACTGGACAGTAAACACCACCTACTGGACAGTAAACCCCACCTACTGGACAGTAAACACCACCTACTGGACAGTAAACCCCATCTACTGGACAGTAAACCCCACCTACTGGACAGTAAACACCACCTACTGGACAGTAAACCCCATCTACTGGACAGTAAACCCCACCTACTGGACAGTAAACCCCACCTACTGGACAGTAAACCCCGCCTACTGGACAGTAAACCCCACCTACTGGACAGTAAAACCCTGCCTACTGACAGTAAACCCCGCCTACTGGACAGTAAACCCCACCTACTGGACAGTAAACCCCGCCTACTGACAGTAAACCCCACCTACTGGACAGTGAACACCACCTACTGGGAAGTGAACACCGCCTACTGGACAGTAAACCCCGCCTACTGGGAAGTGAACACCGCCTACTGGACAGTAAACCCCGCCCACTTGACAGTAAACCCCGCCTACTGGACAGTAAACCCCAGCTACTGGACAGTAATCACCACCTACTGGACAGTAAACCCCGCATACTGGACAGTAAACCCCGCCTACTGGGAAGTAAACACCGCCTACTGGACAGTAAACCCCACCTACTGGACAGTAAACCCCGCCTACTGGACAGTAAACCCCGCCTACTGGGAAGTAAACACCGCCTACTGGGCAGTAAACCCCGCCTACTGGACAGTAAACCCCGCCTACTGTGAAGTAAACCCCACCTACTGGACAGTAAGCCCCGCCTACTGGACAGTAAACCCCGCCTTCTGGGAAGTAAACACCGCCCACTGGGCAGCAAACCCCGTCTACTGGACTGTAAACCCCGCCTACTGGACAGTAAACCCCGCCTACTGTGAAGTAAACCCCACCTACTGGACAGTAAGCCCCGCCTACTGGACAGTAAACACCGCCCACTGGGCACCAAACCCCGTCTACTGGACTGTAAACCCCGCCTACTGGACAGTAAACCCCGCCTACTGTGAAGTAAACCCCACCTACTGGACAGTAAACCCCACCTAATGACAGTAAACCCCGCCTACTGGACAGTAAACCCCGCCTACTGGGAAGTAAACACCGCCCACTGGGCAGCAAACCCCACCTACTGAACTGTAAACCCCGCCTACTGGACAGTAAACCCACCTACTAGACAGTAAACCCCACCTACTGGACAGTAAACACCACCTACTGGGCAATAAACCCCGCCTACTGGACAGTAAACCCGAACTACTGGGCAAAAAACACCGCCTACTGGACAGTAAACCCCACCTACTGGGCAGTAAACACCACCTACTGGGCAGTAAACACCACCTACTGGGCAGTAAACACCGCCTACTGGGCAATAAACCCCGCCTACTGGACAGAAAACACCTCCTACTGGGAAGTAAACACCACCTACTGGACAGTAAACCCATCTACTGGACAGTAAACCCCACCTACTGGACAGTAAACCCCACCTACTGGGCAGTAAACACCGCCTACTGGGCAATAAACCCCGCCTACTGGACAGAAAACACCTCCTACTGGGAAGTAAACACCACCTACTGGACAGTAAACCCATCTACTGGACAGTAAACCCCACCTACTGGACAGTAAACCCCACCTACTGGACAGTAAACACCACCTACTGGACAGTAAACCACACCTACTGGACAGTAAACACCGCCTACTGGACAGTAAACACCACCTACTGGACAGTAAACACCGCCTACTGGACAGTAAACACCGCCTACTGGACAGTAAACACCACCTACTGGACAGTAAACACCGCCTACTGGACAGTAAACCCCACCTACTGGAGAGCAAACCCCACCTACTGGACAGTAACCCCGCCTACTGGACAGTAAACACCACCTACTGGACAGTAAACACCGCCTACTGGACAGTAAACCCCACCTACTGGACAGGAAACACCACCTACTGGACAGTAAACACCGCCTACTGGACAGGAAACACCACCTACTGGACAGTAAACCCCACCTACTGGACAGTAAACCCCACCTACTGGACAGTAAACACCACCTACTGGACAGTAAACACCACCTACTGGACAGTAAACCCCACCTACTGGACAGTAAACCTGCCTACTGGACAGTAAACACCACCTACTGGACAGTAAACACCACCTACTGGACAGTAAACCCCACCTACTGGACAGTAAACCCCACCTACTGGACAGTAAACACCACCTACTGGACAGTAAACCCCACCTACTGGACAGTAAACCCCACCTACTGGACAGTAAACCTGCCTACTGGACAGTAAACCCGACCTACTGGACAGTAAACCCCACCTACTGGACAGTAAACACCGCCTACTGGACAGGAAACACCACCTACTGGACAGTAAACCCCACCTACTGGACAGTAAACACCGCCTACTGGACAGTAAACACCGCCTACTGGACAGTAAACCCCACCTACTGGACAGTAAACACCGCCTACTGGACAGTAAACACCACCTACTGGACAGTATACCTGCCTACTGGACAGTAAACCCCACCTACTGGACAGTAAACACAGCCTACTGGACAGTAAACCCCACGTACTGGACAGTAAACACCGCCTACTGGACAGTAAACCCCGCCTACTGGACAGTAAACCCCACCTACTGGACAGTAAACACCGCCTACTGGACAGTAAACACCACCTAATTTACAGTAAACCCCACCTACTGGACAGTAAACCCCGCCTACTGGACAGTAAACCCCACCTACTGGACAGTAAACCCCGCCTACTGGACAATAAACACCACCTACTGGACAGTAAACCCCGCCTACTGGACAGTAAACCCCGCCTACTGGGAAGTAAACACCGCCTACTGGACAGTAAACACCACCTACTGGACAGTAAAACCCACCTACTGGACAGTAAACCCCGCCTACTGGACAGTAAACCCCGCCTGCTGGGAAGTAAACACCGCCTACTGGACAGTAAACCCCACCTACTGGACAGTAAACCCCACCTACTGGACAGGAAACACCGCCTACTGGACAGTAAACACCGCCTACTGGACAGTAAACACCGCCTACTGGACAGTAAACCCCATCTACTGGACAGTAAACACCACCTACTGGACAGTAAATCCCACCTGCTGGACAGTAAACCCCATCTACTGGACAGTAAACCCCGCCTACTGGACAGTAAACCCCATCTACTGGACAGTAAACCCCGCCTACTGGACAGTAAACCCCGCCTACTGGACAGTAAACACCACCTACTGGACAGTAAACCCCACCTACTGGACAGTAAACCCCGCCTACTGGACAGTAAACCCCACCTACTGGACAGTAATCACCACCTACTGGACAGTAAACACCACCTACTGGACAATAAACCCACCTACTGGACAGTAAACCCCACCTACTGGACAGCAATCACCACCTACTGGACAGTAAACCCCGTCTACTGGACAGTAAACCCCGCCTACTGGACAGTAAACCCCACCTACTGGACAGCAATCACCACCTACTGGACAGTAAACCCACCTACTGGACAGCAATCACCACCTACTGGACAGTAAACACCACCTACTGACAGTAAACCCCGCCTACTGGACAGTAAACACCACCTACTGGACAGTAAACCCCACCTACTGGACAGTAAACCCCACCTACTGACAGTAAACACCACCTACTGGACAGTAAACCCCGCCTACTGGACAGTAAACACCACCTACTGGACAGTAAACCCCACCTACTGGATAGTAAACCCCACCTACTGGACAGTAAACACCACCTACTGGACAGTAAACCCCACCTACTGGACAGTAAACCCCACCTACTGACAGTAAACCCCGCCTACTGGACAGTAAACACCGCCTACTGGACAGTAAACACCGCCTACTGGACAGTAAACCCCATCTACTGGACAGTAAACCCCACCTACTGACAGTAAACCCCACCTACTGGACAGTAAACCCCACCTACTGGACAGTAAACCCCATCTACTGGACAGTAAACCCCACCTACTGACAGTAAACCCCACCTACTGGACAGTAAACCCCGCCTACTGGACAGTAAACACCACCTACTGGACAGTAAACACCACCTACTGGACAGTAAACCCCACCTACTGGACAGTAAACCCCACCTACTGACAGTAAACACCACCTACAGGACAGTAAACCCCGCCTACTGGACAGTAAACACCACCTACTGGACAGTAAACCCCACCTACTGGATAGTAAACCCCACCTACTGGACAGTAAACACCACCTACTGGACAGTAAACCCCACCTACTGGACAGTAAACCCCACCTACTGACAGTAAACCCCGCCTACTGGACAGTAAACACCGCCTACTGGACAGTAAACACCGCCTACTGGACAGTAAACCCCATCTACTGGACAGTAAACCCCACCTACTGACAGTAAACCCCACCTACTGGACAGGAAACACCACCTACTGGACAGTAAACCCCACCTACTGACAGTAAACCCCACCTACTGGACAGTAAACCCCACCTACTGGACAGGAAACACCACCTACTGGGCAGTAAACCTCACCTACTGGACAGTAAACACCACCTACTGGACAGTAAACCCCACCTACTGGACAGGAAACACCACCTACTGGACAGTAAACCCCGCCTACTGGACAGTAAACACCGCCTACTGGACAGTAAACCCCACCTACTGGACAGTAAACCCCATCTACTGGACAGTAAACCCCACCTACTGGGCAGTAAACCCCACCTACTGGACAGTAAACCCCACCTACTGGACAGTAAACCCCACCTACTGGACAGTAAACCCCATCTACTGGACAGTAAACTCCGCCTACTGGACAGTAAACCC
This sequence comes from Chiloscyllium punctatum, assembly GCF_047496795.1. Lineage (NCBI taxonomy): Eukaryota > Metazoa > Chordata > Chondrichthyes > Orectolobiformes > Hemiscylliidae > Chiloscyllium > Chiloscyllium punctatum. The sequence continues at coordinate 26,802,740 of NC_092785.1, read as the reverse complement.
CACCTACTGGACAGTAAACCCCACCTACTGGACAGTACACCCGACCTACTGGACAGTAAACCCCACCTACTGGACAGTACACCCCACCTACTGGACAGTACACCCCACCTACTGGACAGTAAACCCCACCTACTGGACAGTACACCCCACCTACTGGACAGTAAACCCCGCCTACTGGACAGTAAACCCCACCTACTGGACAGTAAACACCGCCTACTGGACAGCAAACCCCGCCTACTGGACAGTAAACCCCACCTACTGGACAGTAAACCCCACCTACTGGACAGTACACCCCACCTACTGGACAGTAAACCCCACCTACTGGACAGTAAACCCCACCTACTGGACAGTACACCCCACCTACTGGACAGCAATCACCACCTACTGGACAGTAAACCCCGTCTACTGGACAGTAAACCCCGCCTACTGGACAGTAAACCCCACCTACTGGACAGCAATCACCACCTACTGGACAGTAAACCCACCTACTGGACAGCAATCACCACCTACTGGACAGTAAACCCCGCCTACTGGACAGTAAACCCACCTACTGGACAGTAAACACCACCTACTGGACAGTAAACCCACCTACTGGACAGTAAACACCGCCTAATGGGCAATAAACACCGCCTACTGGACAGTAAACCCCACCTACTGGACAGTAAACCCCACCTACTGGACAGTAAACACCACCTACTGGACAGTAAACCCCGCCTACTGGACAGTAAACACCACCTACTGGACAGTAAACCCCGCCTACTGGACAGTAAACCGCGCCTACTGGACAGTTATCCCCACCTACTGGACAGTAAACCCCATCTACTAGACAGTAAACCCCGCCTACTGGACAGTAAACACCACCTACTGGACAGTAAACCCCACCTACTGGACAGTAAACCCCACCTACTGGACAGTAAACCCCACCTACTAGACAGTAAACCCCGCCTACTGGACAGTAAACCCCACCTACTGGACAGTAAACCCCATCTACTAGACAGTAAACCCCACCTACTGGACAGTAAACCCCGCCTACTGGACAGTAAACCCCACCTACTGGACAGTAAGCCCCGCTTACTGGACAGTAATCACCACCTACTGGACAGTAAACACCACCTACTGGACAGTAATCACCACCTACTGGACAGTAAACACCACCTACTGGACAGTAATCACCACCTACTGGACAGTAATCACCACCTACTGGACAGTAAACACCACCTACTGGGCAGTAAACCCCGCTTACTGGACAGTAAACCCCGCCTACTCTGAAGTAAACCCCACCTACTGGACAGTAAATCCCGCCTACTGGACAGTAAACCCCACCTACTGGACAGTACACCCCACCTACTGGACAGTAAACCCCACCTACTGGGCAGTAAACACTGCCTACTGGACAGTACACCCCACCTACTGGACAGTAAACCCCACCTACTGGACAGTAAACACCGCTTACTGGACAGTAATCACCACCTTCTGGACAGTAAACACCGCCTACTGGACAGTGAACCCCACCTACTGGACAGTACACCCCACCTACTGGACAGTAAACCCCGCGTACTGGACAGTAAACCCCAGCTACTGGACAGTAAACACCGCCGACTGGACAGTAAACCCCACCTACTGGACAGTAAACCCCGCCTACTGGACAGTAAACCCCACCTACTGGACAGTAAACCCCGCCTACTGGACAGTAAACCCCGCCTACTGGACAGTAAACCCGCCTACTGGACAGTAAACCCCACCTACTGGACAGTACACCCCACCTACTGGACAGTAAACCCCGCCTACTGGACAGTAAACCCCGCCTACTGGACACTAAACCCCACCTACTGGACAGTAAACACCGCCTACTGGACAGCAAACCCCGCCTACTGGACAGTAAACCCCACCTACTGGACAGTAAACACCGCCTACTGAACAGTAAACCCCGCCTACTGAACAGTACACCCCACCTACTGGACAGTAAACCCCACCTACTGGACAGTAAACCCCACCTACTGGGCAGTAAACACCACCTACTGGACAGTAAACCCCACCTACTGGACAGTAAACCCCACCTACTGGACAGTAAACACCGCCTACTGGACAGTAAACCCCACCTACTGGACAGTTCACCCCGCCTACTGGACAGTAAACACCACCTACTGGACAGTAAAACCCACCTACTGGACAGTAAACCCCACCTACTGGGCAGTAAACCCCACCTACTGGGCAGTAAACACCACCTTCTGGGCAGTAAACACCACCTACTGGACAGTACACCCCGCCTACTGGACAGTAATAACCACCTTCTGGGCAGTAAACCCCACCTACTGGACAGTAAACCCCACCTACTGGACAGTAAACACCGCCTACTGGACAGTAAACCCCACCTACTGGACAGTTCACCCCGCCTACTGGACAGTAAACCCCACCTACTGGACAGTAAACCCCACCTACTGGACAGTAAACCCCACCTACTGGGCAGTAAATACCGCCTACTGGACAGTACACCCCACCTACTGGACAGTAAACCCCACCTACTGGACAGTAATCACCACCTTCTGGGCAGTAAACCCCGCCTACTGGACAGTAAACACCGCCTACTGGACAGTACACCCCACCTACTGGACAGTAAACCCCACCTACTGGGCAGTAAATACCGCCTACTGGACAGTACACCCCACCTACTGGACAGTAAACCCCACCTACTGGACAGTAAATCCCACCTACTGGACAGTAAACCCCGCCTACTGGACAGTAAACCCCACCTACTGGACAGTAAACACCACCTACTGGACAACAAACCCCGGCTACTGGACAGTAAACACCGCCTACTGGACGGTAAACCCCACCTACTGGAAAGTAAACCCCGCCTACTGGACAGTAAACCCGCCAACTGGACAGTAATCACCACCTACTGGACAGAAAACCCCACCTACTGGACAGTAAACCCCACCTACTGGACAGTAAACCCCACCTACTGGACAGTAAACCACGCCTACTGAACAGTAAACCCACCTACTGGACAGTAAACCCCACCTACTGGACAGTAAACCCACCTACTGGACAGTAAACACCACCTACTGGACAGCAATCACCACCTACTGGACAGTAAACCCACCTACTGGACAGCAATCACCACCAACTGGACAGTAAACCCCACCTACTGGACAATAAACCCACCTACTGGACAGTAAACCCCACCTACTGGACAGCAATCACCACCTACTGGACAGTAAACCCCGCCTACTGGACAGTAAACCCACCTACTGGACAGCAATCACCACCTACTGGACAGTAAACCCCGCCGACTGGACAGTAAACCCACCTACTGGACAGCAATCACCACCTACTGGACAGTAAACCCCGTCTACTGGACAGTAAACCCCACCTACTGACAGTAAACCCCATCTACTGGACAGTAAACCCCACCTACTGACAGTAAACCCCATCTACTGGACAGTAAACCCCACCTACTGACAGTAAACCCCGCCTACTGGACAGTAAACACCGCCTACTGGACAGTAAACCCCATCTACTGGACAGTAAACCCCACCTACTGGACAGTAAACACCACCTACTGGACAGTAAACCCCATCTACTGGACAGTAAACCCCGCCTACTGGACAGTAAACACCACCTACTGGACAGTAAACCCCACCTACTGGACAGTAAACACCACCTACTGGACAGTAAACCCCATCTACTGGACAGTAAACCCCACCTACTGGACAGTAAACACCACCTACTGGACAGTAAACCCCATCTACTGGACAGTAAACCCCACCTACTGGACAGTAAACCCCACCTACTGGACAGTAAACCCCGCCTACTGGACAGTAAACCCCACCTACTGGACAGTAAAACCCTGCCTACTGACAGTAAACCCCGCCTACTGGACAGTAAACCCCACCTACTGGACAGTAAACCCCGCCTACTGACAGTAAACCCCACCTACTGGACAGTGAACACCACCTACTGGGAAGTGAACACCGCCTACTGGACAGTAAACCCCGCCTACTGGGAAGTGAACACCGCCTACTGGACAGTAAACCCCGCCCACTTGACAGTAAACCCCGCCTACTGGACAGTAAACCCCAGCTACTGGACAGTAATCACCACCTACTGGACAGTAAACCCCGCATACTGGACAGTAAACCCCGCCTACTGGGAAGTAAACACCGCCTACTGGACAGTAAACCCCACCTACTGGACAGTAAACCCCGCCTACTGGACAGTAAACCCCGCCTACTGGGAAGTAAACACCGCCTACTGGGCAGTAAACCCCGCCTACTGGACAGTAAACCCCGCCTACTGTGAAGTAAACCCCACCTACTGGACAGTAAGCCCCGCCTACTGGACAGTAAACCCCGCCTTCTGGGAAGTAAACACCGCCCACTGGGCAGCAAACCCCGTCTACTGGACTGTAAACCCCGCCTACTGGACAGTAAACCCCGCCTACTGTGAAGTAAACCCCACCTACTGGACAGTAAGCCCCGCCTACTGGACAGTAAACACCGCCCACTGGGCACCAAACCCCGTCTACTGGACTGTAAACCCCGCCTACTGGACAGTAAACCCCGCCTACTGTGAAGTAAACCCCACCTACTGGACAGTAAACCCCACCTAATGACAGTAAACCCCGCCTACTGGACAGTAAACCCCGCCTACTGGGAAGTAAACACCGCCCACTGGGCAGCAAACCCCACCTACTGAACTGTAAACCCCGCCTACTGGACAGTAAACCCACCTACTAGACAGTAAACCCCACCTACTGGACAGTAAACACCACCTACTGGGCAATAAACCCCGCCTACTGGACAGTAAACCCGAACTACTGGGCAAAAAACACCGCCTACTGGACAGTAAACCCCACCTACTGGGCAGTAAACACCACCTACTGGGCAGTAAACACCACCTACTGGGCAGTAAACACCGCCTACTGGGCAATAAACCCCGCCTACTGGACAGAAAACACCTCCTACTGGGAAGTAAACACCACCTACTGGACAGTAAACCCATCTACTGGACAGTAAACCCCACCTACTGGACAGTAAACCCCACCTACTGGGCAGTAAACACCGCCTACTGGGCAATAAACCCCGCCTACTGGACAGAAAACACCTCCTACTGGGAAGTAAACACCACCTACTGGACAGTAAACCCATCTACTGGACAGTAAACCCCACCTACTGGACAGTAAACCCCACCTACTGGACAGTAAACACCACCTACTGGACAGTAAACCACACCTACTGGACAGTAAACACCGCCTACTGGACAGTAAACACCACCTACTGGACAGTAAACACCGCCTACTGGACAGTAAACACCGCCTACTGGACAGTAAACACCACCTACTGGACAGTAAACACCGCCTACTGGACAGTAAACCCCACCTACTGGAGAGCAAACCCCACCTACTGGACAGTAACCCCGCCTACTGGACAGTAAACACCACCTACTGGACAGTAAACACCGCCTACTGGACAGTAAACCCCACCTACTGGACAGGAAACACCACCTACTGGACAGTAAACACCGCCTACTGGACAGGAAACACCACCTACTGGACAGTAAACCCCACCTACTGGACAGTAAACCCCACCTACTGGACAGTAAACACCACCTACTGGACAGTAAACCCCACCTACTGGACAGTAAACCTGCCTACTGGACAGTAAACACCACCTACTGGACAGTAAACACCACCTACTGGACAGTAAACCCCACCTACTGGACAGTAAACCCCACCTACTGGACAGTAAACACCACCTACTGGACAGTAAACCCCACCTACTGGACAGTAAACCCCACCTACTGGACAGTAAACCTGCCTACTGGACAGTAAACCCGACCTACTGGACAGTAAACCCCACCTACTGGACAGTAAACACCGCCTACTGGACAGGAAACACCACCTACTGGACAGTAAACCCCACCTACTGGACAGTAAACACCGCCTACTGGACAGTAAACACCGCCTACTGGACAGTAAACCCCACCTACTGGACAGTAAACACCGCCTACTGGACAGTAAACACCACCTACTGGACAGTATACCTGCCTACTGGACAGTAAACCCCACCTACTGGACAGTAAACACAGCCTACTGGACAGTAAACCCCACGTACTGGACAGTAAACACCGCCTACTGGACAGTAAACCCCGCCTACTGGACAGTAAACCCCACCTACTGGACAGTAAACACCGCCTACTGGACAGTAAACACCACCTAATTTACAGTAAACCCCACCTACTGGACAGTAAACCCCGCCTACTGGACAGTAAACCCCACCTACTGGACAGTAAACCCCGCCTACTGGACAATAAACACCACCTACTGGACAGTAAACCCCGCCTACTGGACAGTAAACCCCGCCTACTGGGAAGTAAACACCGCCTACTGGACAGTAAACACCACCTACTGGACAGTAAAACCCACCTACTGGACAGTAAACCCCGCCTACTGGACAGTAAACCCCGCCTGCTGGGAAGTAAACACCGCCTACTGGACAGTAAACCCCACCTACTGGACAGTAAACCCCACCTACTGGACAGGAAACACCGCCTACTGGACAGTAAACACCGCCTACTGGACAGTAAACACCGCCTACTGGACAGTAAACCCCATCTACTGGACAGTAAACCCCACCTACTGGACAGTAAACACCACCTACTGGACAGTAAATCCCACCTGCTGGACAGTAAACCCCATCTACTGGACAGTAAACCCCGCCTACTGGACAGTAAACCCCATCTACTGGACAGTAAACCCCGCCTACTGGACAGTAAACCCCGCCTACTGGACAGTAAACACCACCTACTGGACAGTAAACCCCACCTACTGGACAGTAAACCCCGCCTACTGGACAGTAAACCCCACCTACTGGACAGTAATCACCACCTACTGGACAGTAAACACCACCTACTGGACAATAAACCCACCTACTGGACAGTAAACCCCACCTACTGGACAGCAATCACCACCTACTGGACAGTAAACCCCGTCTACTGGACAGTAAACCCCGCCTACTGGACAGTAAACCCCACCTACTGGACAGCAATCACCACCTACTGGACAGTAAACCCACCTACTGGACAGCAATCACCACCTACTGGACAGTAAACACCACCTACTGACAGTAAACCCCGCCTACTGGACAGTAAACACCACCTACTGGACAGTAAACCCCACCTACTGGACAGTAAACCCCACCTACTGACAGTAAACACCACCTACTGGACATAAACCCCGCCTACTGGACAGTAAACACCACCTACTGGACAGTAAACTCCACCTACTGGATAGTAAACCCCACCTACTGGACAGTAAACACCACCTACTGGACAGTAAACCCCACCTACTGGACAGTAAACCCCACCTACTGACAGTAAACCCCGCCTACTGGACAGTAAACACCGCCTACTGGACAGTAAACACCGCCTACTGGACAGTAAACCCCATCTACTGGACAGTAAACCCCACCTACTGACAGTAAACCCCACCTACTGGACAGTAAACCCCACCTACTGGACAGTAAACCCCATCTACTGGACAGTAAACCCCACCTACTGACAGTAAACCCCACCTACTGGACAGTAAACCCCGCCTACTGGACAGTAAACACCACCTACTGGACAGTAAACACCACCTACTGGACAGTAAACCCCACCTACTGGACAGTAAACCCCACCTACTGACAGTAAACACCACCTACAGGACAGTAAACCCCGCCTACTGGACAGTAAACACCACCTACTGGACAGTAAACCCCACCTACTGGATAGTAAACCCCACCTACTGGACAGTAAACACCACCTACTGGACAGTAAACCCCACCTACTGGACAGTAAACCCCACCTACTGACAGTAAACCCCGCCTACTGGACAGTAAACACCGCCTACTGGACAGTAAACACCGCCTACTGGACAGTAAACCCCATCTACTGGACAGTAAACCCCACCTACTGACAGTAAACCCCACCTACTGGACAGGAAACACCACCTACTGGACAGTAAACCCCACCTACTGACAGTAAACCCCACCTACTGGACAGTAAACCCCACCTACTGGACAGGAAACACCACCTACTGGGCAGTAAACCTCACCTACTGGACAGTAAACACCACCTACTGGACAGTAAACCCCACCTACTGGACAGGAAACACCACCTACTGGACAGTAAACCCCGCCTACTGGACAGTAAACACCGCCTACTGGACAGTAAACCCCACCTACTGGACAGTAAACCCCATCTACTGGACAGTAAACCCCACCTACTGGGCAGTAAACCCCACCTACTGGACAGTAAACCCCACCTACTGGACAGTAAACCCCATCTACTGGACAGTAAACTCCGCCTACTGGACAGTAAACCCCACCTACTGGACAGTAAACCCCACCTACTGGACAGTACACCCGACCTACTGGACAGTAAACCCCACCTACTGGACAGTACACCCCACCTACTGGACAGTACACCCCACCTACTGGACAGTAAACCCCACCTACTGGACAGTACACCCCACCTACTGGACAGTAAACCCCGCCTACTGGACAGTAAACCCCACCTACTGGACAGTAAACACCGCCTACTGGACAGCAAACCCCGCCTACTGGACAGTAAACCCCACCTACTGGACAGTAAACCCCACCTACTGGACAGTACACCCCACCTACTGGACAGTAAACCCCACCTACTGGACAGTAAACCCCACCTACTGGACAGTACACCCCACCTACTGGACAGCAATCACCACCTACTGGACAGTAAACCCCGTCTACTGGACAGTAAACCCCGCCTACTGGACAGTAAACCCCACCTACTGGACAGCAATCACCACCTACTGGACAGTAAACCCACCTACTGGACAGCAATCACCACCTACTGGACAGTAAACCCCGCCTACTGGACAGTAAACCCACCTACTGGACAGTAAACACCACCTACTGGACAGTAAACCCACCTACTGGACAGTAAACACCGCCTAATGGGCAATAAACACCGCCTACTGGACAGTAAACCCCACCTACTGGACAGTAAACCCCACCTACTGGACAGTAAACACCACCTACTGGACAGTAAACCCCGCCTACTGGACAGTAAACACCACCTACTGGACAGTAAACCCCGCCTACTGGACAGTAAACCCCGCCTACTGGACAGTTATCCCCACCTACTGGACAGTAAACCCCATCTACTAGACAGTAAACCCCGCCTACTGGACAGTAAACACCACCTACTGGACAGTAAACCCCACCTACTGGACAGTAAACCCCACCTACTGGACAGTAAACCCCACCTACTAGACAGTAAACCCCGCCTACTGGACAGTAAACCCCACCTACTGGACAGTAAACCCCATCTACTAGACAGTAAACCCCACCTACTGGACAGTAAACCCCGCCTACTGGACAGTAAACCCCACCTACTGGACAGTAAGCCCCGCTTACTGGACAGTAATCACCACCTACTGGACAGTAAACACCACCTACTGGACAGTAATCACCACCTACTGGACAGTAAACACCACCTACTGGACAGTAATCACCACCTACTGGACAGTAATCACCACCTACTGGACAGTAAACACCACCTACTGGGCAGTAAACCCCGCTTACTGGACAGTAAACCCCGCCTACTCTGAAGTAAACCCCACCTACTGGACAGTAAATCCCGCCTACTGGACAGTAAACCCCACCTACTGGACAGTACACCCCACCTACTGGACAGTAAACCCCACCTACTGGGCAGTAAACACTGCCTACTGGACAGTACACCCCACCTACTGGACAGTAAACCCCACCTACTGGACAGTAAACACCGCTTACTGGACAGTAATCACCACCTTCTGGACAGTAAACACCGCCTACTGGACAGTGAACCCCACCTACTGGACAGTACACCCCACCTACTGGACAGTAAACCCCGCGTACTGGACAGTAAACCCCAGCTACTGGACAGTAAACACCGCCGACTGGACAGTAAACCCCACCTACTGGACAGTAAACCCCGCCTACTGGACAGTAAACCCCACCTACTGGACAGTAAACCCCGCCTACTGGACAGTAAACCCCGCCTACTGGACAGTAAACCCGCCTACTGGACAGTAAACCCCACCTACTGGACAGTACACCCCACCTACTGGACAGTAAACCCCGCCTACTGGACAGTAAACCCCGCCTACTGGACACTAAACCCCACCTACTGGACAGTAAACACCGCCTACTGGACAGCAAACCCCGCCTACTGGACAGTAAACCCCACCTACTGGACAGTAAACACCGCCTACTGAACAGTAAACCCCGCCTACTGAACAGTACACCCCACCTACTGGACAGTAAACCCCACCTACTGGACAGTAAACCCCACCTACTGGGCAGTAAACACCACCTACTGGACAGTAAACCCCACCTACTGGACAGTAAACCCCACCTACTGGACAGTAAACACCGCCTACTGGACAGTAAACCCCACCTACTGGACAGTTCACCCCGCCTACTGGACAGTAAACACCACCTACTGGACAGTAAAACCCACCTACTGGACAGTAAACCCCACCTACTGGGCAGTAAACCCCACCTACTGGGCAGTAAACACCACCTTCTGGGCAGTAAACACCACCTACTGGACAGTACACCCCGCCTACTGGACAGTAATAACCACCTTCTGGGCAGTAAACCCCACCTACTGGACAGTAAACCCCACCTACTGGACAGTAAACACCGCCTACTGGACAGTAAACCCCACCTACTGGACAGTTCACCCCGCCTACTGGACAGTAAACCCCACCTACTGGACAGTAAACCCCACCTACTGGACAGTAAACCCCACCTACTGGGCAGTAAATACCGCCTACTGGACAGTACACCCCACCTACTGGACAGTAAACCCCACCTACTGGACAGTAATCACCACCTTCTGGGCAGTAAACCCCGCCTACTGGACAGTAAACACCGCCTACTGGACAGTACACCCCACCTACTGGACAGTAAACCCCACCTACTGGGCAGTAAATACCGCCTACTGGACAGTACACCCCACCTACTGGACAGTAAACCCCACCTACTGGACAGTAAATCCCACCTACTGGACAGTAAACCCCGCCTACTGGACAGTAAACCCCACCTACTGGACAGTAAACACCACCTACTGGACAACAAACCCCGGCTACTGGACAGTAAACACCGCCTACTGGACGGTAAACCCCACCTACTGGAAAGTAAACCCCGCCTACTGGACAGTAAACCCGCCAACTGGACAGTAATCACCACCTACTGGACAGAAAACCCCACCTACTGGACAGTAAACCCCACCTACTGGACAGTAAACCCCACCTACTGGACAGTAAACCACGCCTACTGAACAGTAAACCCACCTACTGGACAGTAAACCCCACCTACTGGACAGTAAACCCACCTACTGGACAGTAAACACCACCTACTGGACAGCAATCACCACCTACTGGACAGTAAACCCACCTACTGGACAGCAATCACCACCAACTGGACAGTAAACCCCACCTACTGGACAATAAACCCACCTACTGGACAGTAAACCCCACCTACTGGACAGCAATCACCACCTACTGGACAGTAAACCCCGCCTACTGGACAGTAAACCCACCTACTGGACAGCAATCACCACCTACTGGACAGTAAACCCCGCCGACTGGACAGTAAACCCACCTACTGGACAGCAATCACCACCTACTGGACAGTAAACCCCGTCTACTGGACAGTAAACCCCACCTACTGACAGTAAACCCCATCTACTGGACAGTAAACCCCACCTACTGACAGTAAACCCCATCTACTGGACAGTAAACCCCACCTACTGACAGTAAACCCCGCCTACTGGACAGTAAACACCGCCTACTGGACAGTAAACCCCATCTACTGGACAGTAAACCCCACCTACTGGACAGTAAACACCACCTACTGGACAGTAAACCCCATCTACTGGACAGTAAACCCCGCCTACTGGACAGTAAACACCACCTACTGGACAGTAAACCCCACCTACTGGACAGTAAACACCACCTACTGGACAGTAAACCCCATCTACTGGACAGTAAACCCCACCTACTGGACAGTAAACACCACCTACTGGACAGTAAACCCCATCTACTGGACAGTAAACCCCACCTACTGGACAGTAAACACCACCTACTGGACAGTAAACCCCGCCTACTGGACAGTAAACACCACCTACTGACAGTAAACACCACCTACTGGACAGTAAACCCCGCCTACTGGACAGTAAACACCACCTACTGGACAGTAAACCCCACCTACTGGATAGTAAACCCCACCTACTGGACAGTAAACACCACCTACTGGACAGTAAACCCCACCTACTGGACAGTAAACCCCACCTACTGACAGTAAACCCCGCCTACTGGACAGTAAACACCGCCCACTGGACAGTAAACCCCATCTACTGGACAGTAAACCCCACCTACTGGACAGTAAACCCCACCTACTGGACAGTAAACCCCACCTACTGACAGTAAACCCCGCCTACTGGACAGTAAACACCGCCCACTGGACAGTAAACCCCATCTACTGGACAGTAAACCCCACCTACTGGACAGTAAACCCCACCTACTGGACAGTAAACCCCACCTACTGACAGTAAACCCCGCCTACTGGACAGTAAACACCGCCTACTGGACAGTAAACCCCATCTACTGGACAGTAAACCCCACCTACTGGACAGTAAACCCCATCGACTGGACAGTAAACCCCACCTACTGACAGTAAACCCCACCTACTGGACAGTAAACCCCACCTACTGGACAGTAAACCCCACCTACTGGACAGTAAACCCCGCCTACTGGGCAGTAAACACCACCTACTGGACAGTAAACCCCACCTACTGGACAGTAATCACCACCTTCTGGGCAGTAAACCCCGCCTACTGGACAGTACACCCCACCTACTGGACAGTACACCCCACCTACTGGACAGTAAACCCCAGCTACTGGACAGTAATCACCACCTTCTGGGCAGGAAACACCGCCTACTGGACAGTAAACCCCGCCAACTGGACAGTAATCACCACCTACGGGACAGAAAACCCCACCTACTGGACAGTAAACCCCACCTACTGGACAGTAAACACCACCTACTGGACAGTAATCACCACCTACTGGACAGGAAACACCGCCTACTGGACAGTAAACCCCACCTACTGGACAGTAAACCCTACCTACTGGACAGTAAACCCCGCCTACTGGACAGTAAACCCCACCTACTGGACAGTAAACCCCGCCTACTGACAGTAAACCCCACCTACTGGACAGTAAACCCCACCTACTGGACAGTAAACCCCGCCTACTGGACAGTAAACCCCACCTACTGGACAGTAAAACCCTGCCTACTGACAGTAAACCCCGCCTACTGGACAGTAAACCCCACCTACTGGACAGTAAACCCCGCCTACTGGACAGTAAACCCCACCTACTGGACAGTAAAACCCTGCCTACTGACAGTAAACCCCGCCTACTGGAAGTAAACCCCACCTACTGGACAGTAAACCCCGCCTACTGACAGTAAACCCCACCTACTGGACAGTGAACACCACCTACTGGGAAGTGAACACCGCCTACTGGACAGTAAACCCCGCCTACTGGGAAGTGAACACCGCCTACTGGACAGTAAACCCCGCCCACTTGACAGTAAACCCCGCCTACTGGACAGTAAACCCCAGCTACTGGACAGTAATCACCACCTACTGGACAGTAAACCCCGCATACTGGACAGTAAACCCCGCCTACTGGGAAGTAAACACCGCCTACTGGACAGTAAACCCCACCTACTGGACAGTAAACCCCGCCTACTGGACAGTAAACCCCGCCTACTGGGAAGTAAACACCGCCTACTGGGCAGTAAACCCCGCCTACTGGACAGTAAACCCCGCCTACTGTGAAGTAAACCCCACCTACTGGACAGTAAGCCCCGCCTACTGGACAGTAAACCCCGCCTTCTGGGAAGTAAACACCGCCCACTGGGCAGCAAACCCCGTCTACTGGACTGTAAACCCCGCCTACTGGACAGTAAACCCCGCCTACTGTGAAGTAAACCCCACCTACTGGACAGTAAGCCCCGCCTACTGGACAGTAAACACCGCCCACTGGGCACCAAACCCCGTCTACTGGACTGTAAACCCCGCCTACTGGACAGTAAACCCCGCCTACTGTGAAGTAAACCCCACCTACTGGACAGTAAACCCCACCTAATGACAGTAAACCCCGCCTACTGGACAGTAAACCCCGCCTACTGGGAAGTAAACACCGCCCACTGGGCAGCAAACCCCACCTACTGAACTGTAAACCCCGCCTACTGGACAGTAAACCCACCTACTAGACAGTAAACCCCACCTACTGGACAGTAAACACCACCTACTGGGCAATAAACCCCGCCTACTGGACAGTAAACCCGAACTACTGGGCAAAAAACACCGCCTACTGGACAGTAAACCCCACCTACTGGGCAGTAAACACCACCTACTGGGCAGTAAACACCACCTACTGGGCAGTAAACACCGCCTACTGGGCAATAAACCCCGCCTACTGGACAGAAAACACCTCCTACTGGGAAGTAAACACCACCTACTGGACAGTAAACCCATCTACTGGACAGTAAACCCCACCTACTGGACAGTAAACCCCACCTACTGGACAGTAAACACCACCTACTGGACAGTAAACACCACCTACTGGACAGTAAACACCGCCTACTGGACAGTAAACACCGCCTACTGGACAGTAAACACCACCTACTGGACAGTAAACCCCACCTACTGGACAGTAAACACCGCCTACTGGACAGCAAACCCCACCTACTGGACAGTAACCCCGCCTACTGGACAGTAAACACCACCTACTGGACAGTAAACACCGCCTACTGGACAGTAAACCCCACCTACTGGACAGGAAACACCACCTACTGGACAGTAAACACCGCCTACTGGACAGGAAACACCACCTACTGGACAGTAAACCCCACCTACTGGACAGTAAACCCCACCTACTGGACAGTAAACACCACCTACTGGACAGTAAACACCACCTACTGGACAGTAAACCCCACCTACTGGACAGTAAACCTGCCTACTGGACAGTAAACCCGACCTACTGGACAGTAAACCCCACCTACTGGACAGTAAACACCGCCTACTGGACAGGAAACACCACCTACTGGACAGTAAACCCCACCTACTGGACAGTAAACACCGCCTACTGGACAGTAAACACCGCCTACTGGACAGTAAACCCCACCTACTGGACAGTAAACACCGCCTACTGGACAGTAAACACCACCTACTGGACAGTATACCTGCCTACTGGACAGTAAACCCCACCTACTGGACAGTAAACACAGCCTACTGGACAGTAAACCCCACGTACTGGACAGTAAACACCGCCTACTGGACAGTAAACCCCGCCTACTGGACAGTAAACCCCACCTACTGGACAGTAAACACCGCCTACTGGACAGTAAACACCACCTAATTTACAGTAAACCCCACCTACTGGACAGTAAACCCCGCCTACTGGACAGTAAACCCCACCTACTGGACAGTAAACCCCGCCTACTGGACAATAAACACCACCTACTGGACAGTAAACCCCGCCTACTGGACAGTAAACCCCGCCTACTGGGAAGTAAACACCGCCTACTGGACAGTAAACACCACCTACTGGACAGTAAAACCCACCTACTGGACAGTAAACCCCGCCTACTGGACAGTAAACCCCGCCTGCTGGGAAGTAAACACCGCCTACTGGACAGTAAACCCCACCTACTGGACAGTAAACCCCACCTACTGGACAGGAAACACCGCCTACTGGACAGTAAACACCGCCTACTGGACAGTAAACACCGCCTACTGGACAGTAAACCCCATCTACTGGACAGTAAACCCCACCTACTGGACAGTAAACACCACCTACTGGACAGTAAATCCCACCTGCTGGACAGTAAACCCCACCTACTGGACAGTAAACCCCGCCTACTGGACAGTAAACCCCATCTACTGGACAGTAAACCCCGCCTACTGGACAGTAAACTCCGCCTACTGGACAGTAAACACCACCTACTGGACAGTAAACCCCACCTACTGGACAGTAAACCCCGCCTACTGGACAGTAAACCCCACCTACTGGACAGTAATCACCACCTACTGGACAGTAAACACCACCTACTGGACAGTAATCCCCACCTACTGGACAGTAAACACCACCTACTGGACAGTAAACCCCTCCTACTGGACAGTAAACCCCACCTACTGGACAGTAATCACCACCTACTGGACAGTAAACACCACCTACTGGACAGTAAACCCCTCCTACTGGACAGTAAACACCACCTACTGGACAGTAATCACCACCTACTGGACAGTAAACCCAACCTACTGGACAGTAAACACCACCTACTGGACAGTAATCACCACTTACTGGACAGAAAACACCACCTACTGGACAGTAATCCCCACCTACTGGACAATAATCCCCACCTACTGGACAGTAAACCCCACCTACTGGACAGTAAACCCCACCTACTGGACAGTAAACCCCGCCCACTGGACAGTAAACACCGCCTACTGGACAGTAAACCCCACTTACTGGACAGTAAACCCCGCCTACTCTGAAGTAAACCCCACCTACTGGACAGTAAACCCCGCCTACTCTGAAGTAAACCCCACCTACTGGACAGTAAACACCACCTACTGGACAGTAATCACCACCTACTGGACAGTAAACACCACCTACTGGACAGTAAACCCCACCTACTGGACAGTAAGCCCCGCTTACTGGACAGTAATCACCACCTACTGGACAGTAAACACCACCTACTGGACAGTAATCACCACCTACTGGACAGTAATCACCACCTACTGGACAGTAATCACCACCTACTGGACAGTAAACACCACCTACTGGACAGTAAACCCCACCTACTGGACAGTAAGCCCCGCTTACTGGACAGTAATCACCACCTACTGGACAGTAAACACCACCTACTGGACAGTAATCACCACCTACTGGACAGTAAACACCACCTACTGGACAGTAATCACCACCTACTGGACAGTAATCACCACCTACTGGACAGTAAACACCACCTACTGGGCAGGAAACCCCGCTTACTGGACAGTAAACCCCGCCTACTCTGAAGTAAACCCCACCTACTGGACAGTAAACCCCGCCTACTGGACAGTAAACCCCACCTACTGGACAGTACACCCCACCTACTGGACAGTAAACCCCACCTACTGGGCAGTAAACACTGCCTACTGGACAGTACACCCCACCTACTGGACAGTAAACCCCACCTACTGGGCAGTAAACACCGCTTACTGGACAGTAATCACCACCTTCTGGACAGTAAACACCGCCTACTGGACAGTAAACCCCACCTACTGCACAGTACACCCCACCTACTGGACAGTAAACCCCGCGTACTGGACAGTAAACCCCAGCTACTGGACAGTAAACACCGCCGACTGGACAGTAAACCCCACCTACTGGACAGTAAACCCCGCCTACTGGACAGTAAACCCCACCTACTGGACAGTAAACCCCGCCTACTGGACAGTAAACCCCGCCTACTGGACAGTAAACCCGCCTACTGGACAGTAAACCCCACCTACTGGACAGTACACCCCACCTACTGGACAGTAAACCCCGCCTACTGGACAGTAAACCCCGCCTACTGGACACTAAACCCCACCTACTGGACAGTAAACCCCACCTACTGGACAGTACACCCCACCTACTGGACAGTAAACCCCGCCTACTGGACAGTAAACCCCGCCTACTGGACAGTAAACCCCACCTACTAGACAGTAAACCCCGCCTACTGGACAGTAAACCCCACCTACTGGACAGTAAACCCCATCTACTAGACAGTAAACCCCACCTACTGGACAGTAAACCCCGCCTACTGGACAGTAAACCCCACCTACTGGACAGTAAGCCCCGCTTACTGGACAGTAATCACCACCTACTGGACAGTAAACACCACCTACTGGACAGTAATCACCACCTACTGGACAGTAATCACCACCTACTGGACAGTAAACACCACCTACTGGACAGTAATCACCACCTACTGGACAGTAATCACCACCTACTGGACAGTAAACACCACCTACTGGGCAGTAAACCCCGCTTACTGGACAGTAAACCCCGCCTACTCTGAAGTAAACCCCACCTACTGGACAGTAAACCCCGCCTACTGGACAGTAAACCCCACCTACTGGACAGTACACCCCACCTACTGGACAGTAAACCCCACCTACTGGGCAGTAAACACTGCCTACTGGACAGTACACCCCACCTACTGGACAGTAAACCCCACCTACTGGGCAGTAAACACCGCTTACTGGACAGTAATCACCACCTTCTGGACAGTAAACACCGCCTACTGGACAGTAAACCCCACCTACTGGACAGTACACCCCACCTACTGGACAGTAAACCCCGCCTACTCTGAAGTAAACACCACCTACTGGACAGTAAACCCCAGCTACTGGACAGTAAACACCGCCGACTGGACAGTAAACCCCACCTACTGGACAGTAAACCCCGCCTACTGGACAGTAAACCCCACCTACTAGACAGTAAACCCCGCCTACTGGACAGTAAACCCCGCCTACTGGACAGTAAACCCGCCTACTGGACAGTAAACCCCACCTACTGGACAGTACACCCCACCTACTGGACAGTAAACCCCGCCTACTGGACAGTAAACCCCGCCTACTGGACACTAAACCCCACCTACTGGACAGTAAACACCGCCTACTGGACAGCAAACCCCGCCTACTGGACAGTAAACCCCACCTACTGGACAGTAAACACCGCCTACTGAACAGTAAACCCCGCCTACTGAACAGTACACCCCACCTACTGGACAGTAAACCCCACCTACTGGACAGTAAACCCCACCTACTGGGCAGTAAACACCACCTACTGGACAGTAAACCCCACCTACTGGACAGTAAACCCCACCTACTGGACAGTAAACCCCGCCTACTGGACAGTAAACACCGCCTACTGGACAGTAAACCCCACCTACTGGACAGTAACCCCACCTACTGGACAGTAAACACCGCCTACTGGACAGTAAACCCCACCTACTGGACAGTACACCCCACCTACTGGACAGTAAACCCCACCTACTGGACAGTAAATCCCACCTACTGGACAGTAAACCCCGCCTACTGGACAGTAAACCCCACCTACTGGACAGTAAACACCACCTACTGGACAACAAACCCCGGCTACTGGACAGTAAACACCGCCTACTGGACGGTAAACCCCACCTACTGGAAAGTAAACCCCGCCTACTGGACAGTAAACCCGCCAACTGGACAGTAATCACCACCTACTGGACAGAAAACCCCACCTACTGGACAGTAAACCCCACCTACTGGACAGTAAACCCCACCTACTGGACAGTAAACCACGCCTACTGAACAGTAAACCCACCTACTGGACAGTAAACCCCACCTACTGGACAGTAAACCCACCTACTGGACAGTAAACACCACCTACTGGACAGCAATCACCACCTACTGGACAGTAAACCCACCTACTGGACAGCAATCACCACCAACTGGACAGTAAACCCCACCTACTGGACAATAAACCCACCTACTGGACAGTCAACCCCACCTACTGGACAGCAATCACCACCTACTGGACAGTAAACCCCGCCTACTGGACAGTAAACCCACCTACTGGACAGCAATCACCACCTACTGGACAGTAAACCCCGCCGACTGGACAGTAAACCCACCTACTGGACAGCAATCACCACCTACTGGACAGTAAACCCCACCTACTGGACAATAAACCCACCTACTGGACAGTAAACCCCACCTACTGGACAGCAATCACCACCTACTGGACAGTAAACCCCGTCTACTGGACAGTAAACCCCGCCTACTGGACAGTAAACCCCACCTACTGGACAGCAATCACCACCTACTGGACAGTAAACCCACCTACTGGACAGCAATCACCACCTACTGGACAGTAAACACCACCTACTGACAGTAAACCCCGCCTACTGGACAGTAAACACCACCTACTGGACAGTAAACCCCACCTACTGGACAGTAAACCCCACCTACTGACAGTAAACACCACCTACTGGACAGTAAACCCCGCCTACTGGACAGTAAACACCACCTACTGGACAGTAAACCCCACCTACTGGATAGTAAACCCCACCTACTGGACAGTAAACACCACCTACTGGACAGTAAACACCACCTACTGGACAGTAAACCCCACCTACTGACAGTAAACCCCGCCTACTGGACAGTAAACACCGCCTACTGGACAGTAAACACCGCCTACTGGACAGTAAACCCCATCTACTGGACAGTAAACCCCACCTACTGACAGTAAACCCCACCTACTGGACAGTAAACCCCACCTACTGGACAGTAAACCCCATCTACTGGACAGTAAACCCCATCTACTGGACAGTAAACCCCACCTACTGACAGTAAACCCCACCTACTGGACAGTAAACCCCGCCTACTGGACAGTAAACACCACCTACTGGACAGTAAACACCACCTACTGGACAGTAAACCCCACCTACTGGACAGTAAACCCCGCCTACTGGACAGTAAACACCACCTACTGGACAGTAAACCCCACCTACTGACAGTAAACCCCACCTACTGGACAGTAAACACCACCTACAGGACAGTAAACCCCGCCTACTGGACAGTAAACACCACCTACTGGACAGTAAACCCCACCTACTGGATAGTAAACCCAACCTACTGGACAGTAAACACCACCTACTGGACAGTAAACCCCACCTACTGGACAGTAAACCCCACCTACTGACAGTAAACCCCGCCTACTGGACAGTAAACACCGCCTACTGGACAGTAAACACCGCCTACTGGACAGTAAACCCCATCTACTGGACAGTAAACCCCACCTACTGACAGTAAACCCCACCTACTGGACAGGAAACACCACCTACTGGACAGTAAACCCCACCTACTGACAGTAAACCCCACCTACTGGACAGTAAACACCACCTACTGGGCAGTAAACCTCACCTACTGGACAGTAAACCCCACCTACTGGACAGTAAACCCCACCTACTGGACAGGAAACACCACCTACTGGACAGTAAACCCCACCTACTGGACAGTAAACACCGCCTACTGGACAGTAAACCCCACCTACTGGACAGTAAACCCCATCTACTGGACAGTAAACCCCACCTACTGGGCAGTAAACCCCACCTACTGGACAGTAAACACCACCTACTGACAGTAAACCTCGCCTACTGGGCAGCAAACCCCACCTACTGGACAGTAAACCCCACCTACTGGACAGTAAACCCCATCTACTGGACAGTAAACTCCGCCTACTGGACAGTAAACCCCACCTACTGGACAGTAAACCCCACCTACTGGACAGTACACCCCACCTACTGGACAGTAAACCCCACCTACTGGACAGTACACCCCACCTACTGGACAGTACACCCCACCTACTGGACAGTAAACCCCACCTACTGGACAGTACACCCCACCTACTGGACAGTAAACCCCGCCTACTGGACAGTAAACCCCACCTACTGGACAGTAAACACCGCCTACTGGACAGCAAACACCGCCTACTGGACAGTAAACCCCACCTACTGGACATTAAACCCCACCTACTGGACAGTACACCCCACCTACTGGACAGTAAACCCCACCTACTGGACAGTAAACCCCACCTACTGGACAGTACACCCCACCTACTGGACAGCAATCACCACCTACTGGACAGTAAACCCCGTCTACTGGACAGTAAACCCCGCCTACTGGACAGTAAACCCCACCTACTGGACAGCAATCACCACCTACTGGACAGTAAACCCACCTACTGGACAGCAATCACCACCTACTGGACAGTAAACCCCGCCTACTGGACAGTAAACCCACCTACTGGACAGTAAACACCACCTACTGGACAGTAAACCCACCTACTGGACAGTAAACACCGCCTAATGGGCAATAAACACCGCCTACTGGACAGTAAACCCCACCTACTGGACAGTAAACCCCACCTACTGGACAGTAAACACCACCTACTGGACAGTAAACCCCGCCTACTGGACAGTAAACACCACCTACTGGACAGTAAACCCCGCCTACTGGACAGTAAACCCCGCCTACTGGACAGTTATCCCCACCTACTGGACAGTAAACCCCATCTACTAGACAGTAAACCCTGCCTACTGGACAGTAAACCCCACCTACTGGACAGTAAACCCCACCTACTGGACAGTAAACCCCACCTACTAGACAGTAAACCCCGCCAACTGGACAGTAAACCCCACCTACTGGACAGTAAACCCCATCTACTAGACAGTAAACCCCACCTACTGGACAGTAAACCCCGCCTACTGGACAGTAAACCCCACCTACTGGACAGTAAGCCCCGCTTACTGGACAGTAATCACCACCTACTGGACAGTAAACACCACCTACTAGACAGTAATCACCACCTACTGGACAGTAAACACCACCTACTGGACAGTAATCACCACCTACTGGACAGTAATCACCACCTACTGGACAGTAAACACCACCTACTGGGCAGTAAACCCCGCTTACTGGACAGTAAACCCCGCCTACTCTGAAGTAAACCCCACCTACTGGACAGTAAATCCCGCCTACTGGACAGTAAACCCCACCTACTGGACAGTACACCCCACCTACTGGACAGTAAACCCCACCTACTGGGCAGTAAACACTGCCTACTGGACAGTACACCCCACCTACTGGACAGTAAACCCCACCTACTGGACAGTAAACACCGCTTACTGGACAGTAATCACCACCTTCTGGACAGTAAACACCGCCTACTGGACAGTAAACCCCACCTACTGGACAGTACACCCCACCTACTGGACAGTAAACCCCGCGTACTGGACAGTAAACCCCAGCTACTGGACAGTAAACACCGCCGACTGGACAGTAAACCCCACCTACTGGACAGTAAACCCCGCCTACTGGACAGTAAACCCCACCTACTGGACAGTAAACCCCGCCTACTGGACAGTAAACCCCGCCTACTGGACAGTAAACCCGCCTACTGGACAGTAAACCCCACCTACTGGACAGTACACCCCACCTACTGGACAGTAAACCCCGCCTACTGGACAGTAAACCCCGCCTACTGGACACTAAACCCCACCTACTGGACAGTAAACACCGCCTACTGGACAGCAAACCCCGCCTACTGGACAGTAAACCCCACCTACTGGACAGTAAACACCGCCTACTGAACAGTAAACCCCGCCTACTGAACAGTACACCCCACCTACTGGACAGTAAACCCCACCTACTGGACAGTAAACCCCACCTACTGGGCAGTAAACACCACCTACTGGACAGTAAACCCCACCTACTGGACAGTAAACCCCACCTACTGGACAGTAAACACCGCCTACTGGACAGTAAACCCCACCTACTGGACAGTTCACCCCGCCTACTGGACAGTAAACACCACCTACTGGACAGTAAAACCCACCTACTGGACAGTAAACCCCACCTACTGGGCAGTAAACCCCACCTACTGGGCAGTAAACACCACCTTCTGGGCAGTAAACACCACCTACTGGACAGTACACCCCGCCTACTGGACAGTAATAACCACCTTCTGGGCAGTAAACACCACCTACTGGACAGTAAACCCCACCTACTGGACAGTAAACCCCACCTACTGGACAGTAAACACCGCCTACTGGACAGTAAACCCCACCTACTGGACAGTTCACCCCGCCTACTGGACAGTAAACCCCACCTACTGGACAGTAAACCCCACCTACTGGACAGTAAACCCCACCTACTGGGCAGTAAATACCGCCTACTGGACAGTACACCCCACCTACTGGACAGTAAACCCCACCTACTGGACAGTAATCACCACCTTCTGGGCAGTAAACCCCGCCTACTGGACAGTAAACACCGCCTACTGGACAGTACACCCCACCTACTGGACAGTAAACCCCACCTACTGGGCAGTAAATACCGCCTACTGGACAGTACACCCCACCTACTGGACAGTAAACCCCACCTACTGGACAGTAAATCCCACCTACTGGACAGTAAACCCCGCCTACTGGACAGTAAACCCCACCTACTGGACAGTAAACACCACCTACTGGACAACAAACCCCGGCTACTGGACAGTAAACACCGCCTACTGGACGGTAAACCCCACCTACTGGAAAGTAAACCCCGCCTACTGGACAGTAAACCCGCCAACTGGACAGTAATCACCACCTACTGGACAGAAAACCCCACCTACTGGACAGTAAACCCCACCTACTGGACAGTAAACCCCACCTACTGGACAGTAAACCACGCCTACTGAACAGTAAACCCACCTACTGGACAGTAAACCCCACCTACTGGACAGTAAACCCACCTACTGGACAGTAAACACCACCTACTGGACAGCAATCACCACCTACTGGACAGTAAACCCACCTACTGGACAGCAATCACCACCAACTGGACAGTAAACCCCACCTACTGGACAATAAACCCACCTACTGGACAGTAAACCCCACCTACTGGACAGCAATCACCACCTACTGGACAGTAAACCCCGCCTACTGGACAGTAAACCCACCTACTGGACAGCAATCACCACCTACTGGACAGTAAACCCCGCCGACTGGACAGTAAACCCACCTACTGGACAGCAATCACCACCTACTGGACAGTAAACCCCGTCTACTGGACAGTAAACCCCGCCTACTGGACAGTAAACCCCACCTACTGGACAGCAATCACCACCTACTGGACAGTAAACCCACCTACTGGACAGCAATCACCACCTACTGGACAGTAAACACCACCTACTGACAGTAAACCCCGCCTACTAGACAGTAAACCCCACCTACTGACAGTAAACACCACCTACTGGACAGTAAACCCCGCCTACTGGACAGTAAACACCACCTACTGGACAGTAAACCCCACCTACTGGATAGTAAACCCCACCTACTGGACAGTAAACACCACCTACTGGACAGTAAACCCCACCTACTGGACAGTAAACCCCACCTACTGACAGTAAACACCACCTACTGGACAGTAAACCCCGCCTACTGGACAGTAAACACCACCTACTGGACAGTAAACCCCACCTACTGGATAGTAAACCCCACCTACTGGACAGTAAACACCACCTACTGGACAGTAAACCCCACCTACTGGACAGTAAACCCCACCTACTGACAGTAAACCCCGCCTACTGGACAGTAAACACCGCCTACTGGACAGTAAACACCGCCTACTGGACAGGAAACCCCATCTACTGGACAGTAAACCCCACCTACTGACAGTAAACCCCACCTACTGGACAGTAAACCCCACCTACTGGACAGTAAACCCCATCTACTGGACAGTAAACCCCACCTACTGGACAGTAAACCCCACCTACTGGACAGTAAACCCCACCTACTGACAGTAAACACCACCTACTGGACAGTAAACCCCGCCTACTGGACAGTAAACACCACCTACTGGACAGTAAACCCCACCTACTGGATAGTAAACCCCACCTACTGGACAGTAAACCCCACCTACTGGACAGTAAACCCCACCTACTGGACAGTAAAGCCCACCGACTGACAGTAAACCCTGCCTACTGGACAGTAAACACCGCCTACTGGACAGTAAACACCGCCTACTGGACAGTAAACCCCACCTACTGACAGTAAACCCCGCCTACTGGACAGTAAACACCGCCTACTGGACAGTAAACCCCACCTACTGGACAGTAAACCCCACCTACTGACAGTAAACCCCGCCTACTGGACAGTAAACACCGCCTACTGGACAGTAAACACCGCCTACTGGACAGTAAACCCCATCTACTGGACAGTAAACCCCACCTACTGACAGTAAACCCCACCTACTGGACAGTAAACCCCACCTACTGACAGTAAACCCCACCTACTGGAAAGTAAACCCCACCTACTGACAGTAAACCCCACCTACTGGACAGTAAACCCCATCGACTGGACAGTAAACCCCACCTACTGGACAGTAAACCCCATCTACTGGACAGTAAACCCCACCTATTGGACAGTAAACACCGCCTACTGGACAGGAAACACCACCTATTGGACAGTAAACCTCGCCTACTGGGCAGCAAACCCCACCTACTGGACAGTAAACCCCACCTACTGGACAGTAAACCCCATCTACTGGACAGTAAACTCCGCCTACTGGACAGTAAACCCCACCTACTGGACAGTAAACCCCACCTACTGGACAGTACACCCCACCTACTGGACAGTAAACCCCACCTACTGGACAGTACACCCCACCTACTGGACAGTACACCCCACCTACTGGACAGTAAACCCCACCTACTGGACAGTACACCCCACCTACTGGACAGTAAACCCCGCCTACTGGACAGTAAACCCCACCTACTGGACAGTAAACACCGCCTACTGGACAGCAAACCCCGCCTACTGGACAGTAAACCCCACCTACTGGACAGTAAACCCCACCTACTGGACAGTACACCCCACCTACTGGACAGTAAACCCCACCTACTGGACAGTAAACCCCACCTACTGGACAGTACACCCCACCTACTGGACAGCAATCACCACCCACTGGACAGTAAACCCCGTCTACTGGACAGTAAACCCCGCCTACTGGACAGTAAACCCCACCTACTGGACAGCAATCACCACCTACTGGACAGTAAACCCACCTACTGGACAGCAATCACCACCTACTGGACAGTAAACCCCGCCTACTGGACAGTAAACCCACCTACTGGACAGTAAACACCACCTACTGGACAGTAAACCCACCTACTGGACAGTAAACACCGCCTAATGGGCAATAAACACCGCCTACTGGACAGTAAACCCCACCTACTGGACAGTAAACCCCACCTACTGGACAGTAAACACCACCTACTGGACAGTAAACCCCGCCTACTGGACAGTAAACACCACCTACTGGACAGTAAACCCCGCCTACTGGACAGTAAACCCCGCCTACTGGACAGTAAACCCCACCTACTGGACAGTAAACCCCATCTACTAGACAGTAAACCCTGCCTACTGGACAGTAAACCCCACCTACTGGACAGTAAACCCCACCTACTGGACAGTAAACCCCACCTACTAGACAGTAAACCCCGCCTACTGGACAGTAAACCCCACCTACTGGACAGTAAACCCCATCTACTAGACAGTAAACCCCACCTACTGGACAGTAAACCCCGCCTACTGGACAGTAAACATCACCTACTGACAGTAAACCCCGCCTACTGGGCAGTAAACCCCACCTACTGGACAGTAAACCCCATCTACTGGACAGTAAACCCCATCTACTGGACAGTAAACCCCGCCTACTGGGCTGTAAACCCCACCTACTGGACAGTAAACCCCATCTACTGGACAGTAAACCCCACCGACTGACAGTAAATCCCGCCTACTGGACAGTAAACACCACCTACTGGAGAGTAAACCCCATCTACTGGACAGTAAACCCCACCTACTGACAGTTAACCCCGCCTACTGGACAGTAAACACCACCTACTGACAGTAAACCCCGCCTACTGGACAGTAAACACCACCTACTGGACAGTAAACACCAACTACTGGACAGTAAACCCCACCTACTGGACAGTAAACCCCACCTACTGACAGTAAACACCACCTACTGGACAGTAAACCCCGCCTACTGGACAGTAAACACCACCTACTGGACAGTAAACCCCACCTACTGGATAGTAAACCCCACCTACTGGACAGTAAACCCCGCCTACTGGACAGTAAACACCGCCTACTGGACAGTAAACACCACCTACTGGACAGTAAACCCCATCGACTGGACAGTAAACCCCACCTACTGGACAGTAAACCCCACCTACTGACAGTAAACGCCACATACTGGACAGTAAACCCCACCTACTGGACAATAAACCCCACCTACTGGACAGTAAACCCCGCCTACTGGACAGTAAACACCACCTAATGGACAGTAAACACCACCTACTGGACAGTAAACCCCACCTACTGGACAGTAAACCCCACCTACTGACAGTAAACACCACCTACTGGACAGTAAACCCCGCCTACTGGACAGTAAACACCACCTACTGGACAGTAAACCCCACCTACTGGATAGTAAACCCCACCTACTGGACAGTAAACACCACCTACTGGACAGTAAACCCCACCTACTGGACAGTAAACCCCACCTACTGACAGTAAACCCCGCCTACTGGACAGTAAACACCGCCTACTGGACAGTAAACACCGCCTACTGGACAGTAAACCCCATCTACTGGACAGTAAACCCCACCTACTGACAGTAAACCCCACCTACTGGACAGTAAACCCCATCTACTGGACAGTAAACACCACCTACTGGATAGTAAACCCCACCTACTGGACAGTAAACACCACCTACTGGACAGTAAACCCCACCTACTGGACAGTAAACCCCATCTACTGGACAGTAAACACCACCTACTGGACAGTAAACCCCACCTACTGGACAGTAAACCCCATCTACTGGACAGTAAACACCACCTACTGGATAGTAAACCCCACCTACTGGACAGTAAACACCACCTACTGGACAGTAAACCCCACCTACTGGACAGTAAACCCCACCTACTGACAGTAAACACCACCTACTGGACAGTAAACCCCACCTACTGGACAGTAAACCCCACCTACTGGACAGTAAACACCGCCTACTGGACAGTAAACCCCACCTACTGGACAGTAAACCCCACCTACTGGACAGTAAACACCGCCTACTGGACAGTAAACACCGCCTACTGGACAGTAAACCCCACCTACTGGACAGTAAACACCACCTACTGGACAGTAAACCCCACCTACTGGACAGTAAACACCACCTACTGGACAGTAAACCCCATCTACTGGACAGTAAACCCCACCTACTGGACAGTAAACCCCATCTACTGGACAGTAAACACCACCTACTGGATAGTAAACCCCACCTACTGGACAGTAAACACCACCTACTGGACAGTAAACCCCACCTACTGGACAGTAAACCACACCTACTGACAGTAAACCCCGCCTACTGGACAGTAAACCCCACCTACTGGACAGTAAACACCGCCTACTGGACAGTAAACACCGCCTACTGGACAGTAAACCCCACCTACTGGACAGTAAACACCACCTACTGGACAGTAAACCCCACCTACTGGACAGTAAACCCCACCTACTGACAGTAAACCCCGCCTACTGGACAGTAAACCCCGCCTACTGGACAGTAAACACCACCTACTGGACAGTAAACCCCACCTACTGGATAGTAAACCCCACCTACTGGACAGTAAACACCACCTACTGGACAGTAAACCCCACCTACTGGACAGTAAACCCCACCTACTGACAGTAAACCCCGCCTACTGGACAGTAAACACCGCCTACTGGACAGTAAACCCCATCTACTGGACAGTAAACCCCACCTACTGACAGTAAACCCCACCTACTGGACAGTAAACCCCACCTACTGGACAGTAAACCCCATCGACTGGACAGTAAACCCCACCTACTGACAGTAAACCCCACCTACTGGACAGTAAACCCCACCTACTGGACAGTAAACCCCACCTACTGGACAGTAAACACCGCCTACTGGGCAGTAAACACCGCCTACTGGACAGGAAACACCACCTATTGGACAGTAAACCTCGCCTACTGGACAGTAATCACCACCTTCTGGGCAGTAAACCCCGCCTACTGGAC
Source organism: Chiloscyllium punctatum (assembly GCF_047496795.1). Classification (NCBI taxonomy): domain Eukaryota; kingdom Metazoa; phylum Chordata; class Chondrichthyes; order Orectolobiformes; family Hemiscylliidae; genus Chiloscyllium; species Chiloscyllium punctatum. Next base: position 26,772,930 of record NC_092785.1, on the reverse strand, counting down.
AGTAAACCCCACCTACTGGACAGTAAACCCCACCTACTGGACAGTAAACTCCGCCTACTGGACAGTAAACCCCACCTACTGGGCAGCAAACCCCACCTACTGGACAGTAAACACCGCCTACTGGACAGTAAACCCCACCTACTGGACAGTAATCACCACCTTCTGGGCAGTAAACCCCACCTACTGGGCAGCAAGCCCCACCTACTGGACAGTAAACACCGCCAACTGGGCAGTAAACACCACCTACTGGACAGTAATCACCACCTTCTGGGCAGTAAACACCGCCTACTGGACAGTACACCCCACCTACTGGACAGTAAACCCCACCTACTGGACAGTAATCACCACCTTCTGGGCAGGAAACACCACCTACTGGACAGTAAACCCCGCCTACTTGACAGTAAACACCGCCTACTGGACAGTAAACCCCGCCTACTGGACAGTAAACCCCGCCTACTGGACAGTAAACACCACCTACTGGACAGTAATCACCACCTACTGGACAGGAAACACCGCCTACTGGACAGTAAACCCCACCTACTGGACAGTAAACCCTACCTACTGGACAGTAAACCCCGCCTACTGGACAGTAAACCCCACCTACTGGACAGTAAACCCCGCCTACTGACAGTAAACCCCACCTACTGGACAGTAAACCCCACCTACTGGACAGTAAACCCCGCCTACTGGACAGTAAACCCCACCTACTGGACAGTAAAACCCTGCCTACTGACAGTAAACCCCGCCTACTGGACAGTAAACCCCACCTACTGGACAGTAAACCCCGCCTACTGACAGTAAACCCCACCTACTGGACAGTGAACACCACCTACTGGGAAGTGAACACCGCCTACTGGACAGTAAACCCCGCCTACTGGGAAGTGAACACCGCCTACTGGACAGTAAACCCCGCCCACTTGACAGTAAACCCCGCCTACTGGACAGTAAACCCCAGCTACTGGACAGTAATCACCACCTACTGGACAGTAAACCCCGCATACTGGACAGTAAACCCCGCCTACTGGGAAGTAAACACCGCCTACTGGACAGTAAACCCCACCTACTGGACAGTAAACCCCGCCTACTGGACAGTAAACCCCGCCTACTGGGAAGTACACACCGCCTACTGGGCAGTAAACCCCGCCTACTGGACAGTAAACCCCGCCTACTGTGAAGTAAACCCCACCTACTGGACAGTAAGCCCCGCCTACTGGACAGTAAACCCCGCCTTCTGGGAAGTAAACACCGCCCACTGGGCAGCAAACCCCGTCTACTGGACTGTAAACCCCGCCTACTGGACAGTAAACCCCGCCTACTGTGAAGTAAACCCCACCTACTGGACAGTAAGCCCCACCTACTGGACAGTAAACACCGCCCACTGGGCACCAAACCCCGTCTACTGGACTGTAAACCCCGCCTACTGGACAGTAAACCCCGCCTACTGTGAAGTAAACCCCACCTACTGGACAGTAAACCCCACCTAATGACAGTAAACCCCGCCTACTGGACAGTAAACCCCGCCTACTGGGAAGTAAACACCGCCCACTGGGCAGCAAACCCCACCTACTGAACTGTAAACCCCGCCTACTGGACAGTAAACCCACCTACTAGACAGTAAACCCCACCTACTGGACAGTAAACACCACCTACTGGGCAATAAACCCCGCCTACTGGACAGTAAACCCGAACTACTGGGCAAAAAACACCGCCTACTGGACAGTAAACCCCACCTACTGGGCAGTAAACACCACCTACTGGGCAGTAAACACCACCTACTGGGCAGTAAACACCGCCTACTGGGCAATAAACCCCGCCTACTGGACAGAAAACACCTCCTACTGGGAAGTAAACACCACCTACTGGACAGTAAACCCATCTACTGGACAGTAAACCCCACCTACTGGACAGTAAACCCCACCTACTGGACAGTAAACACCACCTACTGGACAGTAAACCACACCTACTGGACAGTAAACACCGCCTACTGGACAGTAAACACCACCTACTGGACAGTAAACCCCGCCTACTGGACAGTAAACCCCACCTAATGGACAGTAAAGCCCACCTACTGACAGTAAACCCTGCCTACTGGACAGTAAACACCGCCTACTGGACAGTAAACACCGCCTACTGGACAGTAAACCCCACCTACTGACAGTAAACCCCGCCTACTGGACAGTAAACACCGCCTACTGGACAGTAAACCCCACCTACTGGACAGTAAACCCCACCTACTGACAGTAAACCCCGCCTACTGGACAGTAAACACCGCCTACTGGACAGTAAACACCGCCTACTGGACAGTAAACCCCATCTACTGGACAGTAAACCCCACCTACTGACAGTAAACCCCACCTACTGGACAGTAAACCCCACCTACTGACAGTAAACCCCACCTACTGGAAAGTAAACCCCACCTACTGACAGTAAACCCCACCTACTGGACAGTAAACCCCATCTACTGGACAGTAAACCCCACCTATTGGACAGTAAACACCGCCTACTGGACAGGAAACACCACCTATTGGACAGTAAACCTCGCCTACTGGGCAGCAAACCCCACCTACTGGACAGTAAACCCCACCTACTGGACAGTAAACCCCATCTACTGGACAGTAAACTCCGCCTACTGGACAGTAAACCCCACCTACTGGACAGTAAACCCCACCTACTGGACAGTACACCCCACCTACTGGACAGTAAACCCCACCTACTGGACAGTACACCCCACCTACTGGACAGTAAACCCCACCTACTGGACAGTACACCCCACCTACTGGACAGTAAACCCCGCCTACTGGACAGTAAACCCCACCTACTGGACAGTAAACACCGCCTACTGGACAGCAAACCCCGCCTACTGGACAGTAAACCCCACCTACTGGACAGTAAACCCCACCTACTGGACAGTACACCCCACCTACTGGACAGTAAACCCCACCTACTGGACAGTAAACCCCACCTACTGGACAGTACACCCCACCTACTGGACAGCAATCACCACCTACTGGACAGTAAACCCCGTCTACTGGACAGTAAACCCCGCCTACTGGACAGTAAACCCCACCTACTGGACAGCAATCACCACCTACTGGACAGTAAACCCACCTACTGGACAGCAATCACCACCTACTGGACAGTAAACCCCGCCTACTGGACAGTAAACCCACCTACTGGACAGTAAACACCACCTACTGGACAGTAAACCCACCTACTGGACAGTAAACACCGCCTAATGGGCAATAAACACCGCCTACTGGACAGTAAACCCCACCTACTGGACAGTAAACCCCACCTACTGGACAGTAAACACCACCTACTGGACAGTAAACCCCGCCTACTGGACAGTAAACACCACCTACTGGACAGTAAACCCCGCCTACTGGACAGTAAACCCCGCCTACTGGACAGTAAACCCCACCTACTGGACAGTAAACCCCATCTACTAGACAGTAAACCCTGCCTACTGGACAGTAAACCCCACCTACTGGACAGTAAACCCCACCTACTGGACAGTAAACCCCACCTACTAGACAGTAAACCCCGCCTACTGGACAGTAAACCCCACCTACTGGACAGTAAACCCCATCTACTAGACAGTAAACCCCACCTACTGGACAGTAAACCCCGCCTACTGGACAGTAAACATCACCTACTGACAGTAAACCCCGCCTACTGGGCAGTAAACCCCACCTACTGGACAGTAAACCCCATCTACTGGACAGTAAACCCCATCTACTGGACAGTAAACCCCGCCTACTGGGCTGTAAACCCCACCTACTGGACAGTAAACCCCATCTACTGGACAGTAAACCCCACCGACTGACAGTAAATCCCGCCTACTGGACAGTAAACACCACCTACTGGAGAGTAAACCCCATCTACTGGACAGTAAACCCCACCTACTGACAGTTAACCCCGCCTACTGGACAGTAAACACCACCTACTGACAGTAAACCCCGCCTACTGGACAGTAAACACCACCTACTGGACAGTAAACACCACCTACTGGACAGTAAACCCCACCTACTGGACAGTAAACCCCACCTACTGACAGTAAACACCACCTACTGGACAGTAAACCCCGCCTACTGGACAGTAAACACCACCTACTGGACAGTAAACCCCACCTACTGGATAGTAAACCCCACCTACTGGACAGTAAACCCCGCCTACTGGACAGTAAACACCGCCTACTGGACAGTAAACACCACCTACTGGACAGTAAACCCCATCGACTGGACAGTAAACCCCACCTACTGGACAGTAAACCCCACCTACTGACAGTAAACCCCACATACTGGACAGTAAACCCCACCTACTGGACAATAAACCCCACCTACTGGACAGTAAACCCCGCCTACTGGACAGTAAACACCACCTAATGGACAGTAAACACCACCTACTGGACAGTAAACCCCACCTACTGGACAGTAAACCCCACCTACTGACAGTAAACACCACCTACTGGACAGTAAACCCCGCCTACTGGACAGTAAACACCACCTACTGGACAGTAAACCCCACCTACTGGACAGTAAACCCCACCTACTGACAGTAAACCCCGCCTACTGGACAGTAAACACCGCCTACTGGACAGTAAACACCGCCTACTGGACAGTAAACCCCATCTACTGGACAGTAAACCCCACCTACTGACAGTAAACACCGCCTACTGGACAGTAAACACCGCCTACTGGACAGTAAACCCCACCTACTGGACAGTAAACACCACCTACTGGACAGTAAACCCCACCTACTGGACAGTAAACCCCACCTACTGACAGTAAACCCCGCCTACTGGACAGTAAACACCGCCTACTGGACAGTAAACACCGCCTACTGGACAGTAAACCCCATCTACTGGACAGTAAACCCCACCTACTGACAGTAAACCCCACCTACTGGACAGTAAACCCCATCTACTGGACAGTAAACACCACCTACTGGATAGTAAACCCCACCTACTGGACAGTAAACACCACCTACTGGACAGTAAACCCCACCTACTGGACAGTAAACCCCATCTACTGGACAGTAAACACCACCTACTGGACAGTAAACCCCACCTACTGGACAGTAAACCCCATCTACTGGACAGTAAACACCACCTACTGGATAGTAAACCCCACCTACTGGACAGTAAACACCACCTACTGGACAGTAAACCCCACCTACTGGACAGTAAACCCCACCTACTGACAGTAAACCCCGCCTACTGGACAGTAAACACCGCCTACTGGACAGTAAACCCCACCTACTGGACAGTAAACCCCACCTACTGGACAGTAAACACCGCCTACTGGACAGTAAACACCGCCTACTGGACAGTAAACCCCACCTACTGGACAGTAAACACCACCTACTGGACAGTAAACCCCACCTACTGGACAGTAAACACCACCTACTGGACAGTAAACCCCATCTACTGGACAGTAAACCCCACCTACTGGACAGTAAACCCCATCTACTGGACAGTAAACACCACCTACTGGATAGTAAACCCCACCTACTGGACAGTAAACACCACCTACTGGACAGTAAACCCCACCTACTGGACAGTAAACCCCACCTACTGACAGTAAACCCCGCCTACTGGACAGTAAACACCGCCTACTGGACAGTAAACCCCACCTACTGGACAGTAAACCCCACCTACTGGACAGTAAACACCGCCTACTGGACAGTAAACACCGCCTACTGGACAGTAAACCCCACCTACTGGACAGTAAACACCACCTACTGGACAGTAAACCCCACCTACTGGACAGTAAACCCCACCTACTGACAGTAAACCCCGCCTACTGGACAGTAAACCCCGCCTACTGGACAGTAAACACCACCTACTGGACAGTAAACCCCACCTACTGGATAGTAAACCCCACCTACTGGACAGTAAACCCCGCCTACTGGACAGTAAACCCCGCCTACTGGACAGTAAACACCGCCTACTGGACAGTAAACACCGCCTACTGGACAGTAAACCCCATCTACTGGACAGTAAACCCCACCTACTGACAGTAAACCCCACCTACTGGACAGTAAACACCACCTACTGGACAGTAAACCCCACCTACTGACAGTAAACCCCGCCTACTGGACAGTAAACACCGCCTACTGGACAGTAAACACCGCCTACTGGACAGTAAACCCCATCTACTGGACAGTAAACCCCACCTACTGACAGTAAACCCCACCTACTGGACAGTAAACCCCACCTACTGGACAGTAAACCCCACCTACTGGACAGTAAACCCCATCGACTGGACAGTAAACCCCACCTACTGACAGTAAACCCCACCTACTGGACAGTAAACCCCACCTACTGGACAGTAAACACCGCCTACTGGGCAGTAAACACCGCCTACTGGACAGGAAACACCACCTATTGGACAGTAAACCTCGCCTACTGGACAGTAATCACCACCTTCTGGGCAGTAAACCCCGCCTACTGGACAGTAAACCCCACCTACTGGGCAGCAAACCCCACCTACTGGACAGTAAACACCGCCTACTGGACAGTAAACCCCACCTACTGGACAGTAATCACCACCTTCTGGGCAGTAAACCCCACCTACTGGGCAGCAAGCCCCACCTACTGGACAGTAAACACCGCCAACTGGGCAGTAAACACCACCTACTGGACAGTAATCACCACCTTCTGGGCAGTAAACACCGCCTACTGGACAGTACACCCCACCTACTGGACAGTAAACCCCACCTACTGGACAGTAATCACCACCTTCTGGGCAGGAAACACCACCTACTGGACAGTAAACCCCGCCTACTTGACAGTAAACACCGCCTACTGGACAGTAAACCCCGCCTACTGGACAGTAAACCCCGCCTACTGGACAGTAAACACCACCTACTGGACAGTAATCACCACCTACTGGACAGGAAACACCGCCTACTGGACAGTAAACCCCACCTACTGGACAGTAAACCCTACCTACTGGACAGTAAACCCCGCCTACTGGACAGTAAACCCCACCTACTGGACAGTAAACCCCGCCTACTGACAGTAAACCCCACCTACTGGACAGTAAACCCCACCTACTGGACAGTAAACCCCGCCTACTGGACAGTAAACCCCACCTACTGGACAGTAAAACCCTGCCTACTGACAGTAAACCCCGCCTACTGGAAGTAAACCCCACCTACTGGACAGTAAACCCCGCCTACTGACAGTAAACCCCACCTACTGGACAGTGAACACCACCTACTGGGAAGTGAACACCGCCTACTGGACAGTAAACCCCGCCTACTGGGAAGTGAACACCGCCTACTGGACAGTAAACCCCGCCCACTTGACAGTAAACCCCGCCTACTGGACAGTAAACCCCAGCTACTGGACAGTAATCACCACCTACTGGACAGTAAACCCCGCATACTGGACAGTAAACCCCGCCTACTGGGAAGTAAACACCGCCTACTGGACAGTAAACCCCACCTACTGGACAGTAAACCCCGCCTACTGGACAGTAAACCCCGCCTACTGGGAAGTAAACACCGCCTACTGGGCAGTAAACCCCGCCTACTGGACAGTAAACCCCGCCTACTGTGAAGTAAACCCCACCTACTGGACAGTAAGCCCCGCCTACTGGACAGTAAACCCCGCCTTCTGGGAAGTAAACACCGCCCACTGGGCAGCAAACCCCGTCTACTGGACTGTAAACCCCGCCTACTGGACAGTAAACCCCGCCTACTGTGAAGTAAACCCCACCTACTGGACAGTAAGCCCCACCTACTGGACAGTAAACACCGCCCACTGGGCACCAAACCCCGTCTACTGGACTGTAAACCCCGCCTACTGGACAGTAAACCCCGCCTACTGTGAAGTAAACCCCACCTACTGGACAGTAAACTCCACCTAATGACAGTAAACCCCGCCTACTGGACAGTAAACCCCGCCTACTGGGAAGTAAACACCGCCCACTGGGCAGCAAACCCCACCTACTGAACTGTAAACCCCGCCTACTGGACAGTAAACCCACCTACTAGACAGTAAACCCCACCTACTGGACAGTAAACACCACCTACTGGGCAATAAACCCCGCCTACTGGACAGTAAACCCGAACTACTGGGCAAAAAACACCGCCTACTGGACAGTAAACCCCACCTACTGGGCAGTAAACACCACCTACTGGGCAGTAAACACCACCTACTGGGCAGTAAACACCGCCTACTGGGCAATAAACCCCGCCTACTGGACAGAAAACACCTCCTACTGGGAAGTAAACACCACCTACTGGACAGTAAACCCATCTACTGGACAGTAAACCCCACCTACTGGACAGTAAACCCCACCTACTGGACAGTAAACACCACCTACTGGACAGTAAACCACACCTACTGGACAGTAAACACCGCCTACTGGACAGTAAACACCACCTACTGGACAGTAAACCCCGCCTACTGGACAGTAAACCCCACCTACTGGACAGTAAACACCGCCTACTGGACAGCAAACCCCACCTACTGGACAGTAACCCCGCCTACTGGACAGTAAACACCACCTACTGGACAGTAAACACCGCCTACTGGACAGTAAACACCGCCTACTGGACAGTAAACCCCACCTACTGGACAGGAAACACCACCTACTGGACAGTAAACACCGCCTACTGGACAGGAAACACCACCTACTGGACAGTAAACCCCACCTACTGGACAGTAAACCCCACCTACTGGACAGTAAACACCACCTACTGGACAGTAAACCCCACCTACTGGACAGTAAACCTGCCTACTGGACAGTAAACCCGACCTACTGGACAGTAAACCCCACCTACTGGACAGTAAACCTGCCTACTGGACAGTAAACCCGACCTACTGGACAGTAAACCCCACCTACTGGACAGTAAACACCGCCTACTGGACAGGAAACACCACCTACTGGACAGTAAACCCCACCTACTGGACAGTAAACACCGCCTACTGGACAGTAAACACCGCCTACTGGACAGTAAACCCCACCTACTGGACAGTAAACACCGCCTACTGGACAGTAAACACCACCTACTGGACAGTATACCTGCCTACTGGACAGTAAACCCCACCTACTGGACAGTAAACACAGCCTACTGGACAGTAAACCCCACGTACTGGACAGTAAACACCGCCTACTGGACAGTAAACCCCGCCTACTGGACAGTAAACCCCGCCTACTGGACAGTAAACCCCACCTACTGGACAGTAAACACCGCCTACTGGACAGTAAACACCACCTACTTTACAGTAAACCCCACCTACTGGACAGTAAACCCCGCCTACTGGACAGTAAACACCACCTACTGGACAGTAAACCCCGCCTACTGGACAATAAACACCACCTACTGGACAGTAAACCCCGCCTACTGGACAGTAAACCCCGCCTACTGGGAAGTAAACACCGCCTACTGGACAGTAAACACCACCTACTGGACAGTAAAACCCACCTACTGGACAGTAAACCCCGCCTACTGCACAGTAAACCCCGCCTGCTGGGAAGTAAACACCGCCTACTGGACAGTAAACCCTACCTACTGGACAGTAAACCCCACCTACTGGACAGGAAACACCGCCTACTGGACAGTAAACACCGCCTACTGGACAGTAAACCCCATCTACTGGACAGTAAACCCCACCTACTGGACAGTAAACACCACCTACTGGACAGTAAATCCCACCTGCTGGACAGTAAACCCCATCTACTGGACAGTAAACCCCGCCTACTGGACAGTAAACCCCATCTACTGGACAGTAAACCCCGCCTACTGGACAGTAAACCCCGCCTACTGGACAGTAAACACCACCTACTGGACAGTAAACCCCACCTACTGGACAGTAAACCCCGCCTACTGGACAGTAAACCCCACCTACTGGACAGTAATCACCACCTACTGGACAGTAAACACCACCTACTGGACAGTAATCCCCACCTACTGGACAGTAAACCCCTCCTACTGGACAGTAAACCCCACCTACTGGACAGTAAACCCCACCTACTGGACAGTAAGCCCCGCCTACTGGACAGTAAACCCCACCTACTGGACAGTAAACACCACCTACTGGACAGTAATCACCACCTACTGGACAGTAAACACCACCTACTGGACAGTAATCACCACCTACTGGACAGTAATCACCACCTACTGGACAGTAAACACCACCTACTGGGCAGTAAACCCCGCTTACTGGACAGTAAACCCCGCCTACTCTGAAGTAAACCCCACCTACTGGACAGTAAACCCCGCCTACTGGACAGTAAACCCCGCCTACTGGACAGTAAACACCGCCTACTGGGAAGTAAACACCGCCTACTGGACAGTAAACCCATCTACTGGACAAAAAACCCACCTTCTGGACAGTAAACCCCAGCGACTGGGCAGTAAACCCCGCCTACTGGACAGTAAACCCCCCCTACTGGACAGTAAACACCGCCTACTGGGAAGTAAACACCGCCTACTGGACAGTAAACCCATCTACTGGACAGAAAACCCCCCCTACTGGGCAGTAAACACCGCCTACTGGGCAGCAAACCCCACCTACTGGGAAGTTTACACCGCATACTGGACAGTAAACCCCCCCTACTGGACAGTAAACACCGCCTACTGGGAAGTAAACACCGCCTACTGGACAGTAAACCCATCTACTGGACAGAAAACCCCCCCTACTGGGCAGTAAACACCGCCTACTGGGCAGCAAACCCCACCTACTGGACAGTAAACACCGCCTACTGGACAGTAAACCCCACCTACTGGACAGTGAACTTGCCTACTGGACAGTAAACCCCACCTACTGGGCAGTAAACCCCGCCTACTGGACAGTAAACCCCGCCTACTGGGAAGTAAACACCGCCTACTGGACAGTAAACCCCACCTACTGGACAGTAAACCCCGCTTACTGGACAGTAAACCCCGCCTACTGGGAAGTAAACACCGCCTACTGGGCAGTAAACCCCGCCAACTGGACAGTAACCCCGCCTACTGGACAGTAAACCCCGCCTACTGTGAAGTAAACCCCGCCTACTGGACAGTAAACGCCGCCTACTGGACAGTAAACCCCGCCTACTGGGAAGTAAACACCGCCCACTGGGCAGCAAACCCCGCCTACTGGACAGTAAACACCGCCTACTGTGAAGTAAACCCCGCCGACTGGACAGGAAACCCATCTACTGGGAAGTAAACACCGCCCACTGTGCAGCAAACCCCACCTACTGGGCAATAAACCCCGCCTACTGGACAGTAAACCCCACCTACTGGGCAATAAACCCCGCCTACTGGACAGTAAACCCCACCTACTGGGCAATAAACCCCGCCTACTAGACAGAAAACACCTCCTACTGGGAAGTAAACACCGCCTACTGGACAGTAAACCCATCTACTGGACAGTAAACACCGCCTACTGGAGAGTAAACCCATCTACTGGACAGTAAACACCGCCTACTGGACAGTAAACCCATCTACTGGACAGTAAACACCGCCTACTGGACAGTAAACCCATCTACTGGACAGTAAACCCCGCCTACTGGACAGTAAACCCCACCTACTGGACAGTAGACCCTGCCTACTGGACAGAAAGCCCCGCCTACTACCCAATAAACACCATCTATTGGGCAGTAAACGCACCTAATGGACAGAAAACACCATCTACTGGACAGAACCCCCCCCTACTGGACAGTAAACCCGCCTACTCACAGTAAATCCCGCCTACTGACAGTAAACCCCACCTACTGGACAGTAAACCCCGCCTACTGGACAGTAAACCCCGCCTACTGGACAAAAAACCCACCTTCTGGACAGTAAACCCCAGCGACTGGGCAGTAAACACCACCTACTGGGAAGTAAACACCGCCTACTGGACAGTAAACCCATCTACTGCACAGAAAACCCCCCTACTGGACAGTAAACACCGCCTACTGGGCAGCAAACACCGCCTACTGGACAGTAAACCCCATCTACTGGACAGTAAACCCCACCTACTGGACAGTAAACCCCACCTACTGGACAGTAAACCCCACCTACTGGACAGTAAACCCCATCGACTGGACAGTAAACCCCACCTACTGACAGTAAACCCCACCTACTGGACAGTAAACCCCACCTACTGGACAGTAAACACCGCCTACTGGGCAGTAAACACCGCCTACTGGACAGGAAACACCACCTATTGGACAGTAAACCTCGCCTACTGGACAGTAATCACCACCTTCTGGGCAGTAAACCCCGCCTACTGGACAGTAAACCCCACCTACTGGACAGTAAACCCCGCCTACTGGACAGTAAACCCCACCTACTGGACAGTAAACTCCGCCTACTGGACAGTAAACCCCACCTACTGGGCAGCAAACCCCACCTACTGGACAGTAAACACCGCCTACTGGACAGTAAACCCCACCTACTGGACAGTAATCACCACCTTCTGGGCAGTAAACCCCACCTACTGGGCAGCAAGCCCCACCTACTGGACAGTAAACACCGCCAACTGGGCAGTAAACACCACCTACTGGACAGTAATCACCACCTTCTGGGCAGTAAACACCGCCTACTGGACAGTACACCCCACCTACTGGACAGTAAACCCCACCTACTGGACAGTAATCACCACCTTCTGGGCAGGAAACACCACCTACTGGACAGTAAACCCCGCCTACTTGACAGTAAACACCGCCTACTGGACAGTAAACCCCGCCTACTGGACAGTAAACCCCGCCTACTGGACAGTAAACACCACCTACTGGACAGTAATCACCACCTACTGGACAGGAAACACCGCCTACTGGACAGTAAACCCCACCTACTGGACAGTAAACCCTACCTACTGGACAGTAAACCCCGCCTACTGGACAGTAAACCCCACCTACTGGACAGTAAACCCCGCCTACTGACAGTAAACCCCACCTACTGGACAGTAAACCCCACCTACTGGACAGTAAACCCCGCCTAATGGACAGTAAACCCCACCTACTGGACAGTAAAACCCTGCCTACTGACAGTAAACCCCGCCTACTGGACAGTAAACCCCACCTACTGGACAGTAAACCCCGCCTACTGACAGTAAACCCCACCTACTGGACAGTGAACACCACCTACTGGGAAGTGAACACCGCCTACTGGACAGTAAACCCCGCCTACTGGGAAGTGAACACCGCCTACTGGACAGTAAACCCCGCCCACTTGACAGTAAACCCCGCCTACTGGACAGTAAACCCCAGCTACTGGACAGTAATCACCACCTACTGGACAGTAAACCCCGCATACTGGACAGTAAACCCCGCCTACTGGGAAGTAAACACCGCCTACTGGACAGTAAACCCCACCTACTGGACAGTAAACCCCGCCTACTGGACAGTAAACCCCGCCTACTGGGAAGTAAACACCGCCTACTGGGCAGTAAACCCCGCCTACTGGACAGTAAACCCCGCCTACTGTGAAGTAAACCCCACCTACTGGACAGTAAGCCCCGCCTACTGGACAGTAAACCCCGCCTTCTGGGAAGTAAACACCGCCCACTGGGCAGCAAACCCCGTCTACTGGACTGTAAACCCCGCCTACTGGACAGTAAACCCCGCCTACTGTGAAGTAAACCCCACCTACTGGACAGTAAGCCCCACCTACTGGACAGTAAACACCGCCCACTGGGCACCAAACCCCGTCTACTGGACTGTAAACCCCGCCTACTGGACAGTAAACCCCGCCTACTGTGAAGTAAACCCCACCTACTGGACAGTAAACCCCACCTAATGACAGTAAACCCCGCCTACTGGACAGTAAACCCCGCCTACTGGGAAGTAAACACCGCCCACTGGGCAGCAAACCCCACCTACTGAACTGTAAACCCCGCCTACTGGACAGTAAACCCACCTACTAGACAGTAAACCCCACCTACTGGACAGTAAACACCACCTACTGGGCAATAAACCCCGCCTACTGGACAGTAAACCCGAACTACTGGGCAAAAAACACCGCCTACTGGACAGTAAACCCCACCTACTGGGCAGTAAACACCACCTACTGGGCAGTAAACACCACCTACTGGGCAGTAAACACCGCCTACTGGGCAATAAACCCCGCCTACTGGACAGAAAACACCTCCTACTGGGAAGTAAACACCACCTACTGGACAGTAAACCCATCTACTGGACAGTAAACCCCACCTACTGGACAGTAAACCCAACCTACTGGACAGTAAACACCACCTACTGGACAGTAAACCACACCTACTGGACAGTAAACACCGCCTACTGGACAGTAAACACCACCTACTGGACAGTAAACCCCGCCTACTGGACAGTAAACCCCACCTACTGGACAGTAAAGCCCACCTACTGACAGTAAACCCTGCCTACTGGACAGTAAACACCGCCTACTGGACAGTAAACACCGCCTACTGGACAGTAAACCCCACCTACTGACAGTAAACCCCGCCTACTGGACAGTAAACACCGCCTACTGGACAGTAAACCCCATCTACTGGACAGTAAACACCACCTACTGGACAGTAAACCCCACCTACTGGACAGTAAACCCCATCTACTGGACAGTAAACACCACCTACTGGATAGTAAACCCCACCTACTGGACAGTAAACCCCACCTACTGGACAGTAAACCCCACCTACTGGACAGTAAACCCCACCTACTGACAGTAAACCCCGCCTACTGGACAGTAAACACCGCCTACTGGACAGTAAACCCCACCTACTGGACAGTAAACCCCACCTACTGGACAGTAAACACCGCCTACTGGACAGTAAACACCGCCTACTGGACAGTAAACACCGCCTACTGGACAGTAAACCCCACCTACTGGACAGTAAACACCACCTACTGGACAGTAAACCCCACCTACTGGACAGTAAACACCACCTACTGGACAGTAAACCCCATCTACTGGACAGTAAACCCCACCTACTGGACAGTAAACCCCATCTACTGGACAGTAAACACCACCTACTGGATAGTAAACCCCACCTACTGGACAGTAAACACCACCTACTGGACAGTAAACCCCACCTACTGGACAGTAAACCCCACCTACTGACAGTAAACCCCGCCTACTGGACAGTAAACCCCACCTACTGGACAGTAAACCCCACCTACTGGACAGTAAACCCCACCTACTGGACAGTAAACACCGCCTACTGGACAGTAAACACCGCCTACTGGACAGTAAACCCCACCTACTGGACAGTAAACACCACCTACTGGACAGTAAACCCCACCTACTGGACAGTAAACCCCACCTACTGACAGTAAACCCCGCCTACTGGACAGTAAACCCCGCCTACTGGACAGTAAACACCACCTACTGGACAGTAAACCCCACCTACTGGATAGTAAACCCCACCTACTGGACAGTAAACACCACCTACTGGACAGTAAACCCCACCTACTGGACAGTAAACCCCACCTACTGACAGTAAACCCCGCCTACTGGACAGTAAACACCGCCTACTGGACAGTAAACACCGCCTACTGGACAGTAAACCCCATCTACTGGACAGTAAACCCCACCTACTGACAGTAAACCCCACCTACTGGACAGTAAACCCCACCTACTGGACAGTAAACCCCATCGACTGGACAGTAAACCCCACCTACTGACAGTAAACCCCACCTACTGGACAGTAAACCCCACCTACTGGACAGTAAACACCGCCTACTGGGCAGTAAACACCGCCTACTGGACAGGAAACACCACCTATTGGACAGTAAACCTCGCCTACTGGACAGTAATCACCACCTTCTGGGCAGTAAACCCCGCCTACTGGACAGTAAACCCCACCTACTGGACAGTAAACCCCACCTACTGGACAGTAAACTCCGCCTACTGGACAGTAAACCCCACCTACTGGGCAGCAAACCCCACCTACTGGACAGTAAACACCGCCTACTGGACAGTAAACCCCACCTACTGGACAGTAATCACCACCTTCTGGGCAGTAAACCCCACCTACTGGGCAGCAAGCCCCACCTACTGGACAGTAAACACCGCCAACTGGGCAGTAAACACCACCTACTGGACAGTAATCACCACCTTCTGGGCAGTAAACACCGCCTACTGGACAGTACACCCCACCTACTGGACAGTAAACCCCACCTACTGGACAGTAATCACCACCTTCTGGGCAGGAAACACCACCTACTGGACAGTAAACCCCGCCTACTTGACAGTAAACACCGCCTACTGGACAGTAAACCCCGCCTACTGGACAGTAAACCCCGCCTACTGGACAGTAAACACCACCTACTGGACAGTAATCACCACCTACTGGACAGGAAACACCGCCTACTGGACAGTAAACCCCACCTACTGGACAGTAAACCCTACCTACTGGACAGTAAACCCCGCCTACTGGACAGTAAACCCCACCTACTGGACAGTAAACCCCGCCTACTGACAGTAAACCCCACCTACTGGACAGTAAACCCCACCTACTGGACAGTAAACCCCGCCTACTGGACAGTAAACCCCACCTACTGGACAGTAAAACCCTGCCTACTGACAGTAAACCCCGCCTACTGGACAGTAAACCCCACCTACTGGACAGTAAACCCCGCCTACTGACAGTAAACCCCACCTACTGGACAGTGAACACCACCTACTGGGAAGTGAACACCGCCTACTGGACAGTAAACCCCGCCCACTTGACAGTAAACACCACCTACTGGACAGTAAACCCCGCCTACTGGACAATAAACACCACCTACTGGACAGTAAACCCCGCCTACTGGACAGTAAACCCCGCCTACTGGGAAGTAAACACCGCCTACTGGACAGTAAACACCACCTACTGGACAGTAAAACCCACCTACTGGACAGTAAACCCCGCCTACTGGACAGTAAACCCCGCCTGCTGGGAAGTAAACACCGCCTACTGGACAGTAAACCCTACCTACTGGACAGTAAACCCCACCTACTGGACAGGAAACACCGCCTACTGGACAGTAAACACCGCCTACTGGACAGTAAACCCCATCTACTGGACAGTAAACCCCACCTACTGGACAGTAAACACCACCTACTGGACAGTAAATCCCACCTGCTGGACAGTAAACCCCATCTACTGGACAGTAAACCCCGCCTACTGGACAGTAAACCCCATCTACTGGACAGTAAACCCCGCCTACTGGACAGTAAACCCCGCCTACTGGACAGTAAACACCACCTACTGGACAGTAAACCCCACCTACTGGACAGTAAACCCCGCCTACTGGACAGTAAACCCCACCTACTGGACAGTAATCACCACCTACTGGACAGTAAACACCACCTACTGGACAGTAATCCCCACCTACTGGACAGTAAACCCCTCCTACTGGACAGTAAACCCCACCTACTGGACAGTAAACCCCACCTACTGGACAGTAAGCCCCGCCTACTGGACAGTAAACCCCACCTACTGGACAGTAAACACCACCTACTGGACAGTAATCACCACCTACTGGACAGTAAACACCACCTACTGGACAGTAATCACCACCTACTGGACAGTAATCACCACCTACTGGACAGTAAACACCACCTACTGGGCAGTAAACCCCGCTTACTGGACAGTAAACCCCGCCTACTCTGAAGTAAACCCCACCTACTGGACAGTAAACCCCGCCTACTGGACAGTAAACCCCGCCTACTGGACAGTAAACACCGCCTACTGGGAAGTAAACACCGCCTACTGGACAGTAAACCCATCTACTGGACAAAAAACCCACCTTCTGGACAGTAAACCCCAGCGACTGGGCAGTAAACCCCGCTTACTGGACAGTAAACCCCCCCTACTGGACAGTAAACACCGCCTACTGGGAAGTAAACACCGCCTACTGGACAGTAAACCCATCTACTGGACAGAAAACCCCCCCTACTGGGCAGTAAACACCGCCTACTGGGCAGCAAACCCCACCTACTGGGAAGTTTACACCGCATACTGGACAGTAAACCCCCCCTACTGGACAGTAAACACCGCCTACTGGGAAGTAAACACCGCCTACTGGACAGTAAACCCATCTACTGGACAGAAAACCCCCCCTACTGGGCAGTAAACACCGCCTACTGGGCAGCAAACCCCACCTACTGGACAGTAAACACCGCCTACTGGACAGTAAACCCCACCTACTGGACAGTGAACTTGCCTACTGGACAGTAAACCCCACCTACTGGGCAGTAAACCCCGCCTACTGGACAGTAAACCCCGCCTACTGGGAAGTAAACACCGCCTACTGGACAGTAAACCCCACCTACTGGACAGTAAACCCCGCTTACTGGACAGTAAACCCCGCCTACTGGGAAGTAAACACCGCCTACTGGGCAGTAAACCCCGCCAACTGGACAGTAACCCCGCCTACTGGACAGTAAACCCCGCCTACTGTGAAGTAAACCCCGCCTACTGGACAGTAAACGCCGCCTACTGGACAGTAAACCCCGCCTACTGGGAAGTAAACACCGCCCACTGGGCAGCAAACCCCGCCTACTGGACAGTAAACACCGCCTACTGTGAAGTAAACCCCGCCGACTGGACAGGAAACCCATCTACTGGGAAGTAAACACCGCCCACTGTGCAGCAAACCCCACCTACTGGGCAATAAACCCCGCCTACTGGACAGTAAACCCCACCTACT
The DNA here is from genome assembly GCF_047496795.1 of Chiloscyllium punctatum. Taxonomy (NCBI): domain Eukaryota; kingdom Metazoa; phylum Chordata; class Chondrichthyes; order Orectolobiformes; family Hemiscylliidae; genus Chiloscyllium; species Chiloscyllium punctatum. The sequence goes on along the minus strand of NC_092785.1, from coordinate 26,754,328 downwards.
GGGCAATAAACCCCGCCTACTGGACAGTAAACCCCACCTACTGGGCAATAAACCCCGCCTACTAGACAGAAAACACCTCCTACTGGGAAGTAAACACCGCCTACTGGACAGTAAACCCATCTACTGGACAGTAAACACCGCCTACTGGAGAGTAAACCCATCTACTGGACAGTAAACACCGCCTACTGGACAGTAAACCCATCTACTGGACAGTAAACACCGCCTACTGGACAGTAAACCCATCTACTGGACAGTAAACCCCGCCTACTGGACAGTAAACCCCACCTACTGGACAGTAGACCCTGCCTACTGGACAGAAAGCCCCGCCTACTACCCAATAAACACCATCTATTGGGCAGTAAACGCACCTAATGGACAGAAAACACCATCTACTGGACAGAACCCCCCCCTACTGGACAGTAAACCCGCCTACTCACAGTAAATCCCGCCTACTGACAGTAAACCCCACCTACTGGACAGTAAACCCCGCCTACTGGACAGTAAACCCTGCCTACTGGACAAAAAACCCACCTTCTGGACAGTAAACCCCAGCGACTGGGCAGTAAACACCACCTACTGGGAAGTAAACACCGCCTACTGGACAGTAAACCCATCTACTGCACAGAAAACCCCCCTACTGGACAGTAAACACCGCCTACTGGGCAGCAAACACCGCCTACTGGACAGTAAACCCCATCTACTGGACAGTAAACCCCACCTACTGGACAGTAAACCCCACCTACTGGACAGTAAACCCCACCTACTGGACAGTAAACCCCATCGACTGGACAGTAAACCCCACCTACTGACAGTAAACCCCACCTACTGGACAGTAAACCCCACCTACTGGACAGTAAACACCGCCTACTGGGCAGTAAACACCGCCTACTGGACAGGAAACACCACCTATTGGACAGTAAACCTCGCCTACTGGACAGTAATCACCACCTTCTGGGCAGTAAACCCCGCCTACTGGACAGTAAACCCCACCTACTGGACAGTAAACCCCGCCTACTGGACAGTAAACCCCACCTACTGGACAGTAAACTCCGCCTACTGGACAGTAAACCCCACCTACTGGGCAGCAAACCCCACCTACTGGACAGTAAACACCGCCTACTGGACAGTAAACCCCACCTACTGGACAGTAATCACCACCTTCTGGGCAGTAAACCCCACCTACTGGGCAGCAAGCCCCACCTACTGGACAGTAAACACCGCCAACTGGGCAGTAAACACCACCTACTGGACAGTAATCACCACCTTCTGGGCAGTAAACACCGCCTACTGGACAGTACACCCCACCTACTGGACAGTAAACCCCACCTACTGGACAGTAATCACCACCTTCTGGGCAGGAAACACCACCTACTGGACAGTAAACCCCGCCTACTTGACAGTAAACACCGCCTACTGGACAGTAAACCCCGCCTACTGGACAGTAAACCCCGCCTACTGGACAGTAAACACCACCTACTGGACAGTAATCACCACCTACTGGACAGGAAACACCGCCTACTGGACAGTAAACCCCACCTACTGGACAGTAAACCCTACCTACTGGACAGTAAACCCCGCCTACTGGACAGTAAACCCCACCTACTGGACAGTAAACCCCGCCTACTGACAGTAAACCCCACCTACTGGACAGTAAACCCCACCTACTGGACAGTAAACCCCGCCTAATGGACAGTAAACCCCACCTACTGGACAGTAAAACCCTGCCTACTGACAGTAAACCCCGCCTACTGGACAGTAAACCCCACCTACTGGACAGTAAACCCCGCCTACTGACAGTAAACCCCACCTACTGGACAGTGAACACCACCTACTGGGAAGTGAACACCGCCTACTGGACAGTAAACCCCGCCTACTGGGAAGTGAACACCGCCTACTGGACAGTAAACCCCGCCCACTTGACAGTAAACCCCGCCTACTGGACAGTAAACCCCAGCTACTGGACAGTAATCACCACCTACTGGACAGTAAACCCCGCATACTGGACAGTAAACCCCGCCTACTGGGAAGTAAACACCGCCTACTGGACAGTAAACCCCACCTACTGGACAGTAAACCCCGCCTACTGGACAGTAAACCCCGCCTACTGGGAAGTAAACACCGCCTACTGGGCAGTAAACCCCGCCTACTGGACAGTAAACCCCGCCTACTGTGAAGTAAACCCCACCTACTGGACAGTAAGCCCCGCCTACTGGACAGTAAACCCCGCCTTCTGGGAAGTAAACACCGCCCACTGGGCAGCAAACCCCGTCTACTGGACTGTAAACCCCGCCTACTGGACAGTAAACCCCGCCTACTGTGAAGTAAACCCCACCTACTGGACAGTAAGCCCCACCTACTGGACAGTAAACACCGCCCACTGGGCACCAAACCCCGTCTACTGGACTGTAAACCCCGCCTACTGGACAGTAAACCCCGCCTACTGTGAAGTAAACCCCACCTACTGGACAGTAAACCCCACCTAATGACAGTAAACCCCGCCTACTGGACAGTAAACCCCGCCTACTGGGAAGTAAACACCGCCCACTGGGCAGCAAACCCCACCTACTGAACTGTAAACCCCGCCTACTGGACAGTAAACCCACCTACTAGACAGTAAACCCCACCTACTGGACAGTAAACACCACCTACTGGGCAATAAACCCCGCCTACTGGACAGTAAACCCGAACTACTGGGCAAAAAACACCGCCTACTGGACAGTAAACCCCACCTACTGGGCAGTAAACACCACCTACTGGGCAGTAAACACCACCTACTGGGCAGTAAACACCGCCTACTGGGCAATAAACCCCGCCTACTGGACAGAAAACACCTCCTACTGGGAAGTAAACACCACCTACTGGACAGTAAACCCATCTACTGGACAGTAAACCCCACCTACTGGACAGTAAACCCCACCTACTGGACAGTAAACACCACCTACTGGACAGTAAACCACACCTACTGGACAGTAAACACCGCCTACTGGACAGTAAACACCACCTACTGGACAGTAAACCCCGCCTACTGGACAGTAAACCCCACCTACTGGACAGTAAAGCCCACCTACTGACAGTAAACCCTGCCTACTGGACAGTAAACACCGCCTACTGGACAGTAAACACCGCCTACTGGACAGTAAACCCCACCTACTGACAGTAAACCCCGCCTACTGGACAGTAAACACCGCCTACTGGACAGTAAACCCCATCTACTGGACAGTAAACACCACCTACTGGACAGTAAACCCCACCTACTGGACAGTAAACCCCATCTACTGGACAGTAAACACCACCTACTGGATAGTAAACCCCACCTACTGGACAGTAAACACCACCTACTGGACAGTAAACCCCACCTACTGGACAGTAAACCCCACCTACTGACAGTAAACCCCGCCTACTGGACAGTAAACACCGCCTACTGGACAGTAAACCCCACCTACTGGACAGTAAACCCCACCTACTGGACAGTAAACACCGCCTACTGGACAGTAAACACCGCCTACTGGACAGTAAACCCCACCTACTGGACAGTAAACACCACCTACTGGACAGTAAACCCCACCTACTGGACAGTAAACACCACCTACTGGACAGTAAACCCCATCTACTGGACAGTAAACCCCACCTACTGGACAGTAAACCCCATCTACTGGACAGTAAACACCACCTACTGGATAGTAAACCCCACCTACTGGACAGTAAACACCACCTACTGGACAGTAAACCCCACCTACTGGACAGTAAACCCCACCTACTGACAGTAAACCCCGCCTACTGGACAGTAAACCCCACCTACTGGACAGTAAACCCCACCTACTGGACAGTAAACCCCACCTACTGGACAGTAAACACCGCCTACTGGACAGTAAACACCGCCTACTGGACAGTAAACCCCACCTACTGGACAGTAAACACCACCTACTGGACAGTAAACCCCACCTACTGGACAGTAAACCCCACCTACTGACAGTAAACCCCGCCTACTGGACAGTAAACCCCGCCTACTGGACAGTAAACACCACCTACTGGACAGTAAACCCCACCTACTGGATAGTAAACCCCACCTACTGGACAGTAAACACCACCTACTGGACAGTAAACCCCACCTACTGGACAGTAAACCCCACCTACTGACAGTAAACCCCGCCTACTGGACAGTAAACACCGCCTACTGGACAGTAAACACCGCCTACTGGACAGTAAACCCCATCTACTGGACAGTAAACCCCACCTACTGACAGTAAACCCCACCTACTGGACAGTAAACCCCACCTACTGGACAGTAAACCCCATCGACTGGACAGTAAACCCCACCTACTGACAGTAAACCCCACCTACTGGACAGTAAACCCCACCTACTGGACAGTAAACACCGCCTACTGGGCAGTAAACACCGCCTACTGGACAGGAAACACCACCTATTGGACAGTAAACCTCGCCTACTGGACAGTAATCACCACCTTCTGGGCAGTAAACCCCGCCTACTGGACAGTAAACCCCACCTACTGGACAGTAAACCCCACCTACTGGACAGTAAACTCCGCCTACTGGACAGTAAACCCCACCTACTGGGCAGCAAACCCCACCTACTGGACAGTAAACACCGCCTACTGGACAGTAAACCCCACCTACTGGACAGTAATCACCACCTTCTGGGCAGTAAACCCCACCTACTGGGCAGCAAGCCCCACCTACTGGACAGTAAACACCGCCAACTGGGCAGTAAACACCACCTACTGGACAGTAATCACCACCTTCTGGGCAGTAAACACCGCCTACTGGACAGTACACCCCACCTACTGGACAGTAAACCCCACCTACTGGACAGTAATCACCACCTTCTGGGCAGGAAACACCACCTACTGGACAGTAAACCCCGCCTACTTGACAGTAAACACCGCCTACTGGACAGTAAACCCCGCCTACTGGACAGTAAACCCCGCCTACTGGACAGTAAACACCACCTACTGGACAGTAATCACCACCTACTGGACAGGAAACACCGCCTACTGGACAGTAAACCCCACCTACTGGACAGTAAACCCTACCTACTGGACAGTAAACCCCGCCTACTGGACAGTAAACCCCACCTACTGGACAGTAAACCCCGCCTACTGACAGTAAACCCCACCTACTGGACAGTAAACCCCACCTACTGGACAGTAAACCCCGCCTACTGGACAGTAAACCCCACCTACTGGACAGTAAAACCCTGCCTACTGACAGTAAACCCCGCCTACTGGACAGTAAACCCCACCTACTGGACAGTAAACCCCGCCTACTGACAGTAAACCCCACCTACTGGACAGTGAACACCACCTACTGGGAAGTGAACACCGCCTACTGGACAGTAAACCCCGCCTACTGGGAAGTGAACACCGCCTACTGGACAGTAAACCCCGCCCACTTGACAGTAAACCCCGCCTACTGGACAGTAAACCCCAGCTACTGGACAGTAATCACCACCTACTGGACAGTAAACCCCGCATACTGGACAGTAAACCCCGCCTACTGGGAAGTAAACACCGCCTACTGGACAGTAAACCCCACCTACTGGACAGTAAACCCCGCCTACTGGACAGTAAACCCCGCCTACTGGGAAGTACACACCGCCTACTGGGCAGTAAACCCCGCCTACTGGACAGTAAACCCCGCCTACTGTGAAGTAAACCCCACCTACTGGACAGTAAGCCCCGCCTACTGGACAGTAAACCCCGCCTTCTGGGAAGTAAACACCGCCCACTGGGCAGCAAACCCCGTCTACTGGACTGTAAACCCCGCCTACTGGACAGTAAACCCCGCCTACTGTGAAGTAAACCCCACCTACTGGACAGTAAGCCCCACCTACTGGACAGTAAACACCGCCCACTGGGCACCAAACCCCGTCTACTGGACTGTAAACCCCGCCTACTGGACAGTAAACCCCGCCTACTGTGAAGTAAACCCCACCTACTGGACAGTAAACCCCACCTAATGACAGTAAACCCCGCCTACTGGACAGTAAACCCCGCCTACTGGGAAGTAAACACCGCCCACTGGGCAGCAAACCCCACCTACTGAACTGTAAACCCCGCCTACTGGACAGTAAACCCACCTACTAGACAGTAAACCCCACCTACTGGACAGTAAACACCACCTACTGGGCAATAAACCCCGCCTACTGGACAGTAAACCCGAACTACTGGGCAAAAAACACCGCCTACTGGACAGTAAACCCCACCTACTGGGCAGTAAACACCACCTACTGGGCAGTAAACACCACCTACTGGGCAGTAAACACCGCCTACTGGGCAATAAACCCCGCCTACTGGACAGAAAACACCTCCTACTGGGAAGTAAACACCACCTACTGGACAGTAAACCCATCTACTGGACAGTAAACCCCACCTACTGGACAGTAAACCCCACCTACTGGACAGTAAACACCACCTACTGGACAGTAAACCACACCTACTGGACAGTAAACACCGCCTACTGGACAGTAAACACCACCTACTGGACAGTAAACCCCGCCTACTGGACAGTAAACCCCACCTACTGGACAGTAAAGCCCACCTACTGACAGTAAACCCTGCCTACTGGACAGTAAACACCGCCTACTGGACAGTAAACACCGCCTACTGGACAGTAAACCCCACCTACTGACAGTAAACCCCGCCTACTGGACAGTAAACACCGCCTACTGGACAGTAAACCCCACCTACTGGACAGTAAACCCCACCTACTGACAGTAAACCCCGCCTACTGGACAGTAAACACCGCCTACTGGACAGTAAACACCGCCTACTGGACAGTAAACCCCATCTACTGGACAGTAAACCCCACCTACTGACAGTAAACCCCACCTACTGGACAGTAAACCCCACCTACTGACAGTAAACCCCACCTACTGGAAAGTAAACCCCACCTACTGACAGTAAACCCCACCTACTGGACAGTAAACCCCATCTACTGGACAGTAAACCCCACCTATTGGACAGTAAACACCGCCTACTGGACAGGAAACACCACCTATTGGACAGTAAACCTCGCCTACTGGGCAGCAAACCCCACCTACTGGACAGTAAACCCCACCTACTGGACAGTAAACCCCATCTACTGGACAGTAAACTCCGCCTACTGGACAGTAAACCCCACCTACTGGACAGTAAACCCCACCTACTGGACAGTACACCCCACCTACTGGACAGTAAACCCCACCTACTGGACAGTACACCCCACCTACTGGACAGTAAACCCCACCTACTGGACAGTACACCCCACCTACTGGACAGTAAACCCCGCCTACTGGACAGTAAACCCCACCTACTGGACAGTAAACACCGCCTACTGGACAGTAAACCCCACCTACTGGACAGTAAACACCACCTACTGGACAGTAAACCCCATCTACTGGACAGTAAACCCCACCTACTGGACAGTAAACCCCATCTACTGGACAGTAAACACCACCTACTGGATAGTAAACCCCACCTACTGGACAGTAAACACCACCTACTGGACAGTAAACCCCACCTACTGGACAGTAAACCCCACCTACTGACAGTAAACCCCGCCTACTGGACAGTAAACCCCACCTACTGGACAGTAAACCCCACCTACTGGACAGTAAACCCCACCTACTGGACAGTAAACACCGCCTACTGGACAGTAAACACCGCCTACTGGACAGTAAACCCCACCTACTGGACAGTAAACACCACCTACTGGACAGTAAACCCCACCTACTGGACAGTAAACCCCACCTACTGACAGTAAACCCCGCCTACTGGACAGTAAACCCCGCCTACTGGACAGTAAACACCACCTACTGGACAGTAAACCCCACCTACTGGATAGTAAACCCCACCTACTGGACAGTAAACACCACCTACTGGACAGTAAACCCCACCTACTGGACAGTAAACCCCACCTACTGACAGTAAACCCCGCCTACTGGACAGTAAACACCGCCTACTGGACAGTAAACACCGCCTACTGGACAGTAAACCCCATCTACTGGACAGTAAACCCCACCTACTGACAGTAAACCCCACCTACTGGACAGTAAACCCCACCTACTGGACAGTAAACCCCATCGACTGGACAGTAAACCCCACCTACTGACAGTAAACCCCACCTACTGGACAGTAAACCCCACCTACTGGACAGTAAACACCGCCTACTGGGCAGTAAACACCGCCTACTGGACAGGAAACACCACCTATTGGACAGTAAACCTCGCCTACTGGACAGTAATCACCACCTTCTGGGCAGTAAACCCCGCCTACTGGACAGTAAACCCCACCTACTGGACAGTAAACCCCACCTACTGGACAGTAAACTCCGCCTACTGGACAGTAAACCCCACCTACTGGGCAGCAAACCCCACCTACTGGACAGTAAACACCGCCTACTGGACAGTAAACCCCACCTACTGGACAGTAATCACCACCTTCTGGGCAGTAAACCCCACCTACTGGACAGTAAACCCCATCTACTAGACAGTAAACCCTGCCTACTGGACAGTAAACCCCACCTACTGGACAGTAAACCCCACCTACTGGACAGTAAACCCCACCTACTAGACAGTAAACCCCGCCTACTGGACAGTAAACCCCACCTACTGGACAGTAAACCCCATCTACTAGACAGTAAACCCCACCTACTGGACAGTAAACCCCGCCTACTGGACAGTAAACATCACCTACTGACAGTAAACCCCGCCTACTGGGCAGTAAACCCCACCTACTGGACAGTAAACCCCATCTACTGGACAGTAAACCCCATCTACTGGACAGTAAACCCCGCCTACTGGGCTGTAAACCCCACCTACTGGACAGTAAACCCCATCTACTGGACAGTAAACCCCACCGACTGACAGTAAATCCCGCCTACTGGACAGTAAACACCACCTACTGGAGAGTAAACCCCATCTACTGGACAGTAAACCCCACCTACTGACAGTTAACCCCGCCTACTGGACAGTAAACACCACCTACTGACAGTAAACCCCGCCTACTAGACAGTAAACCCCACCTACTGGACAGTAAACCCCGCCTACTGGACAGTAAACATCACCTACTGACAGTAAACCCCGCCTACTGGGCAGTAAACCCCACCTACTGGACAGTAAACCCCATCTACTGGACAGTAAACCCCATCTACTGGACAGTAAACCCCGCCTACTGGGCTGTAAACCCCACCTACTGGACAGTAAACCCCATCTACTGGACAGTAAACCCCACCGACTGACAGTAAATCCCGCCTACTGGACAGTAAACACCACCTACTGGAGAGTAAACCCCATCTACTGGACAGTAAACCCCACCTACTGACAGTTAACCCCGCCTACTGGACAGTAAACACCACCTACTGACAGTAAACCCCGCCTACTGGACAGTAAACACCACCTACTGGACAGTAAACACCACCTACTGGACAGTAAACCCCACCTACTGGACAGTAAACCCCACCTACTGACAGTAAACACCACCTACTGGACAGTAAACCCCGCCTACTGGACAGTAAACACCACCTACTGGACAGTAAACCCCACCTACTGGATAGTAAACCCCACCTACTGGACAGTAAACCCCGCCTACTGGACAGTAAACACCGCCTACTGGACAGTAAACACCACCTACTGGACAGTAAACCCCATCGACTGGACAGTAAACCCCACCTACTGGACAGTAAACCCCACCTACTGACAGTAAACCCCACATACTGGACAGTAAACCCCACCTACTGGACAATAAACCCCACCTACTGGACAGTAAACCCCGCCTACTGGACAGTAAACACCTCCTAATGGACAGTAAACACCACCTACTGGACAGTAAACCCCACCTACTGGACAGTAAACCCCACCTACTGACAGTAAACACCACCTACTGGACAGTAAACCCCGCCTACTGGACAGTAAACACCACCTACTGGACAGTAAACCCCACCTACTGGACAGTAAACCCCACCTACTGGACAGTAAACCCCACCTACTGACAGTAAACCCCGCCTACTGGACAGTAAACACCGCCTACTGGACAGTAAACACCGCCTACTGGACAGTAAACCCCATCTACTGGACAGTAAACCCCACCTACTGACAGTAAACCCCACCTACTGGACAGTAAACCCCATCTACTGGACAGTAAACACCACCTACTGGATAGTAAACCCCACCTACTGGACAGTAAACACCACCTACTGGACAGTAAACCCCACCTACTGGACAGTAAACCCCATCTACTGGACAGTAAACACCACCTACTGGACAGTAAACCCCACCTACTGGACAGTAAACCCCATCTACTGGACAGTAAACACCACCTACTGGATAGTAAACCCCACCTACTGGACAGTAAACACCACCTACTGGACAGTAAACCCCACCTACTGGACAGTAAACCCCACCTACTGACAGTAAACCCCGCCTACTGGACAGTAAACACCGCCTACTGGACAGTAAACCCCACCTACTGGACAGTAAACCCCACCTACTGGACAGTAAACACCGCCTACTGGACAGTAAACACCGCCTACTGGACAGTAAACCCCACCTACTGGACAGTAAACACCACCTACTGGACAGTAAACCCCACCTACTGGACAGTAAACACCACCTACTGGACAGTAAACCCCATCTACTGGACAGTAAACCCCACCTACTGGACAGTAAACCCCATCTACTGGACAGTAAACACCACCTACTGGATAGTAAACCCCACCTACTGGACAGTAAACACCACCTACTGGACAGTAAACCCCACCTACTGGACAGTAAACCCCACCTACTGACAGTAAACCCCGCCTACTGGACAGTAAACACCGCCTACTGGACAGTAAACCCCACCTACTGGACAGTAAACCCCACCTACTGGACAGTAAACACCGCCTACTGGACAGTAAACACCGCCTACTGGACAGTAAACCCCACCTACTGGACAGTAAACACCACCTACTGGACAGTAAACCCCACCTACTGGACAGTAAACCCCACCTACTGACAGTAAACCCCGCCTACTGGACAGTAAACCCCGCCTACTGGACAGTAAACACCACCTACTGGACAGTAAACCCCACCTACTGGATAGTAAACCCCACCTACTGGACAGTAAACCCCGCCTACTGGACAGTAAACCCCGCCTACTGGACAGTAAACACCGCCTACTGGACAGTAAACACCGCCTACTGGACAGTAAACCCCATCTACTGGACAGTAAACCCCACCTACTGACAGTAAACCCCACCTACTGGACAGTAAACACCACCTACTGGACAGTAAACCCCACCTACTGACAGTAAACCCCGCCTACTGGACAGTAAACACCGCCTACTGGACAGTAAACACCGCCTACTGGACAGTAAACCCCATCTACTGGACAGTAAACCCCACCTACTGACAGTAAACCCCACCTACTGGACAGTAAACCCCACCTACTGGACAGTAAACCCCACCTACTGGACAGTAAACCCCATCGACTGGACAGTAAACCCCACCTACTGACAGTAAACCCCACCTACTGGACAGTAAACCCCACCTACTGGACAGTAAACACCGCCTACTGGGCAGTAAACACCGCCTACTGGACAGGAAACACCACCTATTGGACAGTAAACCTCGCCTACTGGACAGTAATCACCACCTTCTGGGCAGTAAACCCCGCCTACTGGACAGTAAACCCCACCTACTGGACAGTAAACCCCACCTACTGGACAGTAAACTCCGCCTACTGGACAGTAAACCCCACCTACTGGGCAGCAAACCCCACCTACTGGACAGTAAACACCGCCTACTGGACAGTAAACCCCACCTACTGGACAGTAATCACCACCTTCTGGGCAGTAAACCCCACCTACTGGGCAGCAAGCCCCACCTACTGGACAGTAAACACCGCCAACTGGGCAGTAAACACCACCTACTGGACAGTAATCACCACCTTCTGGGCAGTAAACACCGCCTACTGGACAGTACACCCCACCTACTGGACAGTAAACCCCACCTACTGGACAGTAATCACCACCTTCTGGGCAGGAAACACCACCTACTGGACAGTAAACCCCGCCTACTTGACAGTAAACACCGCCTACTGGACAGTAAACCCCGCCTACTGGACAGTAAACCCCGCCTACTGGACAGTAAACACCACCTACTGGACAGTAATCACCACCTACTGGACAGGAAACACCGCCTACTGGACAGTAAACCCCACCTACTGGACAGTAAACCCTACCTACTGGACAGTAAACCCCGCCTACTGGACAGTAAACCCCACCTACTGGACAGTAAACCCCGCCTACTGACAGTAAACCCCACCTACTGGACAGTAAACCCCACCTACTGGACAGTAAACCCCGCCTACTGGACAGTAAACCCCACCTACTGGACAGTAAAACCCTGCCTACTGACAGTAAACCCCGCCTACTGGACAGTAAACCCCACCTACTGGACAGTAAACCCCGCCTACTGACAGTAAACCCCACCTACTGGACAGTGAACACCACCTACTGGGAAGTGAACACCGCCTACTGGACAGTAAACCCCGCCTACTGGGAAGTGAACACCGCCTACTGGACAGTAATCACCACCTACTGGACAGTAAACCCCGCATACTGGACAGTAAACCCCGCCTACTGGGAAGTAAACACCGCCTACTGGACAGTAAACCCCACCTACTGGACAGTAAACCCCGCCTACTGGACAGTAAACCCCGCCTACTGGGAAGTAAACACCGCCTACTGGGCAGTAAACCCCGCCTACTGGACAGTAAACCCCGCCTACTGTGAAGTAAACCCCACCTACTGGACAGTAAGCCCCGCCTACTGGACAGTAAACCCCGCCTTCTGGGAAGTAAACACCGCCCACTGGGCAGCAAACCCCGTCTACTGGACTGTAAACCCCGCCTACTGGACAGTAAACCCCGCCTACTGTGAAGTAAACCCCACCTACTGGACAGTAAGCCCCACCTACTGGACAGTAAACACCGCCCACTGGGCACCAAACCCCGTCTACTGGACTGTAAACCCCGCCTACTGGACAGTAAACCCCGCCTACTGTGAAGTAAACCCCACCTACTGGACAGTAAACCCCACCTAATGACAGTAAACCCCGCCTACTGGACAGTAAACCCCGCCTACTGGGAAGTAAACACCGCCCACTGGGCAGCAAACCCCACCTACTGAACTGTAAACCCCGCCTACTGGACAGTAAACCCACCTACTAGACAGTAAACCCCACCTACTGGACAGTAAACACCACCTACTGGGCAATAAACCCCGCCTACTGGACAGTAAACCCGAACTACTGGGCAAAAAACACCGCCTACTGGACAGTAAACCCCACCTACTGGGCAGTAAACACCACCTACTGGGCAGTAAACACCACCTACTGGGCAGTAAACACCGCCTACTGGGCAATAAACCCCGCCTACTGGACAGAAAACACCTCCTACTGGGAAGTAAACACCACCTACTGGACAGTAAACCCATCTACTGGACAGTAAACCCCACCTACTGGACAGTAAACCCCACCTACTGGACAGTAAACACCACCTACTGGACAGTAAACCACACCTACTGGACAGTAAACACCGCCTACTGGACAGTAAACACCACCTACTGGACAGTAAACCCCGCCTACTGGACAGTAAACCCCACCTACTGGACAGTAAACACCGCCTACTGGACAGCAAACCCCACCTACTGGACAGTAACCCCGCCTACTGGACAGTAAACACCACCTACTGGACAGTAAACACCGCCTACTGGACAGTAAACACCGCCTACTGGACAGTAAACCCCACCTACTGGACAGGAAACACCACCTACTGGACAGTAAACACCGCCTACTGGACAGGAAACACCACCTACTGGACAGTAAACCCCACCTACTGGACAGTAAACCCCACCTACTGGACAGTAAACACCACCTACTGGACAGTAAACACCACCTACTGGACAGTAAACCCCACCTACTGGACAGTAAACCTGCCTACTGGACAGTAAACCCGACCTACTGGACAGTAAACCCCACCTACTGGACAGTAAACCTGCCTACTGGACAGTAAACCCGACCTACTGGACAGTAAACCCCACCTACTGGACAGTAAACACCGCCTACTGGACAGGAAACACCACCTACTGGACAGTAAACCCCACCTACTGGACAGTAAACACCGCCTACTGGACAGTAAACACCGCCTACTGGACAGTAAACCCCACCTACTGGACAGTAAACACCGCCTACTGGACAGTAAACACCACCTACTGGACAGTATACCTGCCTACTGGACAGTAAACCCCACCTACTGGACAGTAAACACAGCCTACTGGACAGTAAACCCCACGTACTGGACAGTAAACACCGCCTACTGGACAGTAAACCCCGCCTACTGGACAGTAAACCCCGCCTACTGGACAGTAAACCCCACCTACTGGACAGTAAACACCGCCTACTGGACAGTAAACACCACCTACTTTACAGTAAACCCCACCTACTGGACAGTAAACCCCGCCTACTGGACAGTAAACACCACCTACTGGACAGTAAACCCCGCCTACTGGACAATAAACACCACCTACTGGACAGTAAACCCCGCCTACTGGACAGTAAACCCCGCCTACTGGGAAGTAAACACCGCCTACTGGACAGTAAACACCACCTACTGGACAGTAAAACCCACCTACTGGACAGTAAACCCCGCCTACTGGACAGTAAACCCCGCCTGCTGGGAAGTAAACACCGCCTACTGGACAGTAAACCCTACCTACTGGACAGTAAACCCCACCTACTGGACAGGAAACACCGCCTACTGGACAGTAAACACCGCCTACTGGACAGTAAACCCCATCTACTGGACAGTAAACCCCACCTACTGGACAGTAAACACCACCTACTGGACAGTAAATCCCACCTGCTGGACAGTAAACCCCATCTACTGGACAGTAAACACCACCTACTGGACAGTAAATCCCACCTGCTGGACAGTAAACCCCATCTACTGGACAGTAAACCCCGCCTACTGGACAGTAAACCCCATCTACTGGACAGTAAACCCCGCCTACTGGACAGTAAACCCCGCCTACTGGACAGTAAACACCACCTACTGGACAGTAAACCCCACCTACTGGACAGTAAACCCCGCCTACTGGACAGTAAACCCCACCTACTGGACAGTAATCACCACCTACTGGACAGTAAACACCACCTACTGGACAGTAATCCCCACCTACTGGACAGTAAACCCCTCCTACTGGACAGTAAACCCCACCTACTGGACAGTAAACCCCACCTACTGGACAGTAAGCCCCGCTCACTGGACAGTAAACCCCACCTACTGGACAGTAAACACCACCTACTGGACAGTAATCACCACCTACTGGACAGTAAACACCACCTACTGGACAGTAATCACCACCTACTGGACAGTAATCACCACCTACTGGACAGTAAACACCACCTACTGGGCAGTAAACCCCGCTTACTGGACAGTAAACCCCGCCTACTCTGAAGTAAACCCCACCTACTGGACAGTAAACCCCGCCTACTGGACAGTAAACCCCGCCTACTGGACAGTAAACACCGCCTACTGGGAAGTAAACACCGCCTACTGGACAGTAAACCCATCTACTGGACAAAAAACCCACCTTCTGGACAGTAAACCCCAGCGACTGGGCAGTAAACCCCGCCTACTGGACAGTAAACCCCCCCTACTGGACAGTAAACACCGCCTACTGGGAAGTAAACACCGCCTACTGGACAGTAAACCCATCTACTGGACAGAAACCCCCCCCTACTGGGCAGTAAACACCGCCTACTGGGCAGCAAACCCCACCTACTGGGAAGTTTACACCGCATACTGGACAGTAAACCCCCCCTACTGGACAGTAAACACCGCCTACTGGGAAGTAAACACCGCCTACTGGACAGTAAACCCATCTACTGGACAGAAAACCCCCCCTACTGGGCAGTAAACACCGCCTACTGGGCAGCAAACCCCACCTACTGGACAGTAAACACCGCCTACTGGACAGTAAACCCCACCTACTGGACAGTGAACTTGCCTACTGGACAGTAAACCCCACCTACTGGGCAGTAAACCCCGCCTACTGGACAGTAAACCCCGCCTACTGGGAAGTAAACACCGCCTACTGGACAGTAAACCCCACCTACTGGACAGTAAACCCCGCTTACTGGACAGTAAACCCCGCCTACTGGGAAGTAAACACCGCCTACTGGGCAGTAAACCCCGCCAACTGGACAGTAACCCCGCCTACTGGACAGTAAACCCCGCCTACTGTGAAGTAAACCCCGCCTACTGGACAGTAAACGCCGCCTACTGGACAGTAAACCCCGCCTACTGGGAAGTAAACACCGCCCACTGGGCAGCAAACCCCGCCTACTGGACAGTAAACACCGCCTACTGTGAAGTAAACCCCGCCGACTGGACAGGAAACCCATCTACTGGGAAGTAAACACCGCCCACTGTGCAGCAAACCCCACCTACTGGGCAATAAACCCCGCCTACTGGACAGTAAACCCCACCTACTGGGCAATAAACCCCGCCTACTGGACAGTAAACCCCACCTACTGGGCAATAAACCCCGCCTACTAGACAGAAAACACCTCCTACTGGGAAGTAAACACCGCCTACTGGACAGTAAACCCATCTACTGGACAGTAAACACCGCCTACTGGAGAGTAAACCCATCTACTGGACAGTAAACACCGCCTACTGGACAGTAAACCCATCTACTGGACAGTAAACACCGCCTACTGGACAGTAAACCCATCTACTGGACAGTAAACCCCGCCTACTGGACAGTAAACCCCACCTACTGGACAGTAGACCCTGCCTACTGGACAGAAAGCCCCGCCTACTACCCAATAAACACCATCTATTGGGCAGTAAACGCACCTAATGGACAGAAAACACCATCTACTGGACAGAACCCCCCCCTACTGGACAGTAAACCCGCCTACTCACAGTAAATCCCGCCTACTGACAGTAAACCCCACCTACTGGACAGTAAACCCCGCCTACTGGACAGTAAACCCCGCCTACTGGACAAAAAACCCACCTTCTGGACAGTAAACCCCAGCGACTGGGCAGTAAACACCACCTACTGGGAAGTAAACACCGCCTACTGGACAGTAAACCCATCTACTGCACAGAAAACCCCCCTACTGGACAGTAAACACCGCCTACTGGGCAGCAAACACCGCCTACTGGACAGTAAACCCCATCTACTGGACAGTAAACCCCACCTACTGGACAGTAAACCCCACCTACTGGACAGTAAACCCCACCTACTGGACAGTAAACCCCATCGACTGGACAGTAAACCCCACCTACTGACAGTAAACCCCACCTACTGGACAGTAAACCCCACCTACTGGACAGTAAACACCGCCTACTGGGCAGTAAACACCGCCTACTGGACAGGAAACACCACCTATTGGACAGTAAACCTCGCCTACTGGACAGTAATCACCACCTTCTGGGCAGTAAACCCCGCCTACTGGACAGTAAACCCCACCTACTGGACAGTAAACCCCACCTACTGGACAGTAAACTCCGCCTACTGGACAGTAAACCCCACCTACTGGGCAGCAAACCCCACCTACTGGACAGTAAACACCGCCTACTGGACAGTAAACCCCACCTACTGGACAGTAATCACCACCTTCTGGGCAGTAAACCCCACCTACTGGGCAGCAAGCCCCACCTACTGGACAGTAAACACCGCCAACTGGGCAGTAAACACCACCTACTGGACAGTAATCACCACCTTCTGGGCAGTAAACACCGCCTACTGGACAGTACACCCCACCTACTGGACAGTAAACCCCACCTACTGGACAGTAATCACCACCTTCTGGGCAGGAAACACCACCTACTGGACAGTAAACCCCGCCTACTTGACAGTAAACACCGCCTACTGGACAGTAAACCCCGCCTACTGGACAGTAAACCCCGCCTACTGGACAGTAAACACCACCTACTGGACAGTAATCACCACCTACTGGACAGGAAACACCGCCTACTGGACAGTAAACCCCACCTACTGGACAGTAAACCCTACCTACTGGACAGTAAACCCCGCCTACTGGACAGTAAACCCCACCTACTGGACAGTAAACCCCGCCTACTGACAGTAAACCCCACCTACTGGACAGTAAACCCCACCTACTGGACAGTAAACCCCGCCTAATGGACAGTAAACCCCACCTACTGGACAGTAAAACCCTGCCTACTGACAGTAAACCCCGCCTACTGGACAGTAAACCCCACCTACTGGACAGTAAACCCCGCCTACTGACAGTAAACCCCACCTACTGGACAGTGAACACCACCTACTGGGAAGTGAACACCGCCTACTGGACAGTAAACCCCGCCTACTGGGAAGTGAACACCGCCTACTGGACAGTAAACCCCGCCCACTTGACAGTAAACCCCGCCTACTGGACAGTAAACCCCAGCTACTGGACAGTAATCACCACCTACTGGACAGTAAACCCCGCATACTGGACAGTAAACCCCGCCTACTGGGAAGTAAACACCGCCTACTGGACAGTAAACCCCACCTACTGGACAGTAAACCCCGCCTACTGGACAGTAAACCCCGCCTACTGGGAAGTAAACACCGCCTACTGGGCAGTAAACCCCGCCTACTGGACAGTAAACCCCGCCTACTGTGAAGTAAACCCCACCTACTGGACAGTAAGCCCCGCCTACTGGACAGTAAACCCCGCCTTCTGGGAAGTAAACACCGCCCACTGGGCAGCAAACCCCGTCTACTGGACTGTAAACCCCGCCTACTGGACAGTAAACCCCGCCTACTGTGAAGTAAACCCCACCTACTGGACAGTAAGCCCCACCTACTGGACAGTAAACACCGCCCACTGGGCACCAAACCCCGTCTACTGGACTGTAAACCCCGCCTACTGGACAGTAAACCCCGCCTACTGTGAAGTAAACCCCACCTACTGGACAGTAAACCCCACCTAATGACAGTAAACCCCGCCTACTGGACAGTAAACCCCGCCTACTGGGAAGTAAACACCGCCCACTGGGCAGCAAACCCCACCTACTGAACTGTAAACCCCGCCTACTGGACAGTAAACCCACCTACTAGACAGTAAACCCCACCTACTGGACAGTAAACACCACCTACTGGGCAATAAACCCCGCCTACTGGACAGTAAACCCGAACTACTGGGCAAAAAACACCGCCTACTGGACAGTAAACCCCACCTACTGGGCAGTAAACACCACCTACTGGGCAGTAAACACCGCCTACTGGGCAGTAAACACCGCCTACTGGGCAATAAACCCCGCCTACTGGACAGAAAACACCTCCTACTGGGAAGTAAACACCACCTACTGGACAGTAAACCCATCTACTGGACAGTAAACCCCACCTACTGGACAGTAAACCCCACCTACTGGACAGTAAACCACACCTACTGGACAGTAAACACCGCCTACTGGACAGTAAACACCACCTACTGGACAGTAAACCCCGCCTACTGGACAGTAAACCCCACCTACTGGACAGTAAAGCCCACCTACTGACAGTAAACCCTGCCTACTGGACAGTAAACACCGCCTACTGGACAGTAAACACCGCCTACTGGACAGTAAACCCCACCTACTGACAGTAAACCCCGCCTACTGGACAGTAAACACCGCCTACTGGACAGTAAACCCCACCTACTGGACAGTAAACCCCACCTACTGACAGTAAACCCCGCCTACTGGACAGTAAACACCGCCTACTGGACAGTAAACACCGCCTACTGGACAGTAAACCCCATCTACTGGACAGTAAACCCCACCTACTGACAGTAAACCCCACCTACTGGACAGTAAACCCCACCTACTGACAGTAAACCCCACCTACTGGAAAGTAAACCCCACCTACTGACAGTAAACCCCACCTACTGGACAGTAAACCCCATCGACTGGACAGTAAACCCCACCTACTGGACAGTAAACCCCATCTACTGGACAGTAAACCCCACCTATTGGACAGTAAACACCGCCTACTGGACAGTAAACCCCATCTACTGGACAGTAAACCCCACCTATTGGACAGTAAACCCCACCTACTGGACAGTAAACCCCATCTACTGGACAGTAAACCCCACCTATTGGACAGTAAACCCCACCTACTGGACAGTAAACCCCATCTACTGGACAGTAAACCCCACCTACTGGACAGGATACACCACCTATTGGACAGTAAACCTCGCCTACTGGGCAGCAAACCCCACCTACTGGACAGTAAACCCCACCTACTGGACAGTAAACCCCATCTACTGGACAGTAAACTCCGCCTACTGGACAGTAAACCCCACCTACTGGACAGTAAACCCCACCTACTGGACAGTACACCCCACCTACTGGACAGTAAACCCCACCTACTGGACAGTACACCCCACCTACTGGACAGTACACCCCACCTACTGGACAGTAAACCCCACCTACTGGACAGTACACCCCACCTACTGGACAGTAAACCCCGCCTACTGGACAGTAAACCCCACCTACTGGACAGTAAACACCGCCTACTGGACAGCAAACCCCGCCTACTGGACAGTAAACCCCACCTACTGGACAGTAAACCCCACCTACTGGACAGTACACCCCACCTACTGGACAGTAAACCCCACCTACTGGACAGTAAACCCCACCTACTGGACAGTACACCCCACCTACTGGACAGCAATCACCACCTACTGGACAGTAAACCCCGTCTACTGGACAGTAAACCCCGCCTACTGGACAGTAAACCCCACCTACTGGACAGCAATCACCACCTACTGGACAGTAAACCCACCTACTGGACAGCAATCACCACCTACTGGACAGTAAACCCCGCCTACTGGACAGTAAACCCACCTACTGGACAGTAAACACCACCTACTGGACAGTAAACCCACCTACTGGACAGTAAACACCGCCTAATGGGCAATAAACACCGCCTACTGGACAGTAAACCCCACCTACTGGACAGTAAACCCCACCTACTGGACAGTAAACACCACCTACTGGACAGTAAACCCCGCCTACTGGACAGTAAACACCACCTACTGGACAGTAAACCCCGCCTACTGGACAGTAAACCCCACCTACTGGACAGTAAACCCCATCTACTAGACAGTAAACCCTGCCTACTGGACAGTAAACCCCACCTACTGGACAGTAAACCCCACCTACTGGACAGTAAACCCCACCTACTAGACAGTAAACCCCGCCTACTGGACAGTAAACCCCACCTACTGGACAGTAAACCCCATCTACTAGACAGTAAACCCCACCTACTGGACAGTAAACCCCGCCTACTGGACAGTAAACATCACCTACTGACAGTAAACCCCGCCTACTGGGCAGTAAACCCCACCTACTGGACAGTAAACCCCATCTACTGGACAGTAAACCCCATCTACTGGACAGTAAACCCCGCCTACTGGGCTGTAAACCCCACCTACTGGACAGTAAACCCCATCTACTGGACAGTAAACCCCACCGACTGACAGTAAATCCCGCCTACTGGACAGTAAACACCACCTACTGGAGAGTAAACCCCATCTACTGGACAGTAAACCCCACCTACTGACAGTTAACCCCGCCTACTGGACAGTAAACACCACCTACTGACAGTAAACCCCGCCTACTGGACAGTAAACACCACCTACTGGACAGTAAACACCACCTACTGGACAGTAAACCCCACCTACTGGACAGTAAACCCCACCTACTGACAGTAAACACCACCTACTGGACAGTAAACCCCGCCTACTGGACAGTAAACACCACCTACTGGACAGTAAACCCCACCTACTGGATAGTAAACCCCACCTACTGGACAGTAAACCCCGCCTACTGGACAGTAAACACCGCCTACTGGACAGTAAACACCACCTACTGGACAGTAAACCCCATCGACTGGACAGTAAACCCCACCTACTGGACAGTAAACCCCACCTACTGACAGTAAACCCCACATACTGGACAGTAAACCCCACCTACTGGACAATAAACCCCACCTACTGGACAGTAAACCCCGCCTACTGGACAGTAAACACCACCTAATGGACAGTAAACACCACCTACTGGACAGTAAACCCCACCTACTGGACAGTAAACCCCACCTACTGACAGTAAACACCACCTACTGGACAGTAAACCCCGCCTACTGGACAGTAAACACCACCTACTGGACAGTAAACCCCACCTACTGGACAGTAAACCCCACCTACTGACAGTAAACCCCGCCTACTGGACAGTAAACACCGCCTACTGGACAGTAAACACCGCCTACTGGACAGTAAACCCCATCTACTGGACAGTAAACCCCACCTACTGACAGTAAACACCGCCTACTGGACAGTAAACACCGCCTACTGGACAGTAAACACCGCCTACTGGACAGTAAACCCCACCTACTGGACAGTAAACACCACCTACTGGACAGTAAACCCCACCTACTGGACAGTAAACCCCACCTACTGACAGTAAACCCCGCCTACTGGACAGTAAACACCGCCTACTGGACAGTAAACACCGCCTACTGGACAGTAAACCCCATCTACTGGACAGTAAACCCCACCTACTGACAGTAAACCCCACCTACTGGACAGTAAACCCCATCTACTGGACAGTAAACACCACCTACTGGATAGTAAACCCCACCTACTGGACAGTAAACACCACCTACTGGACAGTAAACCCCACCTACTGGACAGTAAACCCCATCTACTGGACAGTAAACACCACCTACTGGACAGTAAACCCCACCTACTGGACAGTAAACCCCATCTACTGGACAGTAAACACCACCTACTGGATAGTAAACCCCACCTACTGGACAGTAAACACCACCTACTGGACAGTAAACCCCACCTACTGGACAGTAAACCCCACCTACTGACAGTAAACCCCGCCTACTGGACAGTAAACACCGCCTACTGGACAGTAAACCCCACCTACTGGACAGTAAACCCCACCTACTGGACAGTAAACACCGCCTACTGGACAGTAAACACCGCCTACTGGACAGTAAACCCCACCTACTGGACAGTAAACACCACCTACTGGACAGTAAACCCCACCTACTGGACAGTAAACACCACCTACTGGACAGTAAACCCCATCTACTGGACAGTAAACCCCACCTACTGGACAGTAAACCCCATCTACTGGACAGTAAACACCACCTACTGGATAGTAAACCCCACCTACTGGACAGTAAACACCACCTACTGGACAGTAAACCCCACCTACTGGACAGTAAACCCCACCTACTGACAGTAAACCCCGCCTACTGGACAGTAAACACCGCCTACTGGACAGTAAACCCCACCTACTGGACAGTAAACCCCACCTACTGGACAGTAAACACCGCCTACTGGACAGTAAACACCGCCTACTGGACAGTAAACCCCACCTACTGGACAGTAAACACCACCTACTGGACAGTAAACCCCACCTACTGGACAGTAAACCCCACCTACTGACAGTAAACCCCGCCTACTGGACAGTAAACCCCGCCTACTGGACAGTAAACACCACCTACTGGACAGTAAACCCCACCTACTGGATAGTAAACCCCACCTACTGGACAGTAAACACCACCTACTGGACAGTAAACCCCACCTACTGGACAGTAAACCCCACCTACTGACAGTAAACCCCGCCTACTGGACAGTAAACACCGCCTACTGGACAGTAAACACCGCCTACTGGACAGTAAACCCCATCTACTGGACAGTAAACCCCACCTACTGACAGTAAACCCCACCTACTGGACAGTAAACCCCACCTACTGGACAGTAAACCCCACCTACTGGACAGTAAACCCCATCGACTGGACAGTAAACCCCACCTACTGACAGTAAACCCCACCTACTGGACAGTAAACCCCACCTACTGGACAGTAAACACCGCCTACTGGGCAGTAAACACCGCCTACTGGACAGGAAACACCACCTATTGGACAGTAAACCTCGCCTACTGGACAGTAATCACCACCTTCTGGGCAGTAAACCCCGCCTACTGGACAGTAAACCCCACCTACTGGACAGTAAACCCCACCTACTGGACAGTAAACTCCGCCTACTGGACAGTAAACCCCACCTACTGGGCAGCAAACCCCACCTACTGGACAGTAAACACCGCCTACTGGACAGTAAACCCCACCTACTGGACAGTAATCACCACCTTCTGGGCAGTAAACCCCACCTACTGGGCAGCAAGCCCCACCTACTGGACAGTAAACACCGCCAACTGGGCAGTAAACACCACCTACTGGACAGTAATCACCACCTTCTGGGCAGTAAACACCGCCTACTGGACAGTACACCCCACCTACTGGACAGTAAACCCCACCTACTGGACAGTAATCACCACCTTCTGGGCAGGAAACACCACCTACTGGACAGTAAACCCCGCCTACTTGACAGTAAACACCGCCTACTGGACAGTAAACCCCGCCTACTGGACAGTAAACCCCGCCTACTGGACAGTAAACACCACCTACTGGACAGTAATCACCACCTACTGGACAGGAAACACCGCCTACTGGACAGTAAACCCCACCTACTGGACAGTAAACCCTACCTACTGGACAGTAAACCCCGCCTACTGGACAGTAAACCCCACCTACTGGACAGTAAACCCCGCCTACTGACAGTAAACCCCACCTACTGGACAGTAAACCCCACCTACTGGACAGTAAACCCCGCCTACTGGACAGTAAACCCCACCTACTGGACAGTAAAACCCTGCCTACTGACAGTAAACCCCGCCTACTGGACAGTAAACCCCACCTACTGGACAGTAAACCCCGCCTACTGACAGTAAACCCCACCTACTGGACAGTGAACACCACCTACTGGGAAGTGAACACCGCCTACTGGACAGTAAACCCCGCCTACTGGGAAGTGAACACCGCCTACTGGACAGTAAACCCCGCCCACTTGACAGTAAACCCCGCCTACTGGACAGTAAACCCCAGCTACTGGACAGTAATCACCACCTACTGGACAGTAAACCCCGCATACTGGACAGTAAACCCCGCCTACTGGGAAGTAAACACCGCCTACTGGACAGTAAACCCCACCTACTGGACAGTACACCCCACCTACTGGACAGTACACCCCACCTACTGGACAGTAAACCCCGCCTACTGGACAGTAAACCCCACCTACTGGACAGTAAACACCGCCTACTGGACAGCAAACCCCGCCTACTGGACAGTAAACCCCACCTACTGGACAGTAAACCCCACCTACTGGACAGTACACCCCACCTACTGGACAGTAAACCCCACCTACTGGACAGTAAACCCCACCTACTGGACAGTACACCCCACCTACTGGACAGCAATCACCACCTACTGGACAGTAAACCCCGTCTACTGGACAGTAAACCCCGCCTACTGGACAGTAAACCCCACCTACTGGACAGCAATCACCACCTACTGGACAGTAAACCCACCTACTGGACAGCAATCACCACCTACTGGACAGTAAACCCCGCCTACTGGACAGTAAACCCACCTACTGGACAGTAAACACCACCTACTGGACAGTAAACCCACCTACTGGACAGTAAACACCGCCTAATGGGCAATAAACACCGCCTACTGGACAGTAAACCCCACCTACTGGACAGTAAACCCCACCTACTGGACAGTAAACACCACCTACTGGACAGTAAACCCCGCCTACTGGACAGTAAACCCTGCCTACTGGACAGTAAACCCCACCTACTGGACAGTAAACCCCACCTACTGGACAGTAAACCCCACCTACTAGACAGTAAACCCCGCCTACTGGACAGTAAACCCCACCTACTGGACAGTAAACCCCATCTACTAGACAGTAAACCCCACCTACTGGACAGTAAACCCCGCCTACTGGACAGTAAACATCACCTACTGACAGTAAACCCCGCCTACTGGGCAGTAAACCCCACCTACTGGACAGTAAACCCCATCTACTGGACAGTAAACCCCATCTACTGGACAGTAAACCCCGCCTACTGGGCTGTAAACCCCACCTACTGGACAGTAAACCCCATCTACTGGACAGTAAACCCCACCGACTGACAGTAAATCCCGCCTACTGGACAGTAAACACCACCTACTGGACAGTAAACACCACCTACTGACAGTAAACCCCGCCTACTGGACAGTAAACACCACCTACTGGACAGTAAACACCACCTACTGGACAGTAAACCCCACCTACTGGACAGTAAACCCCACCTACTGACAGTAAACACCACCTACTGGACAGTAAACCCCGCCTACTGGACAGTAAACACCACCTACTGGACAGTAAACCCCACCTACTGGATAGTAAACCCCACCTACTGGACAGTAAACCCCGCCTACTGGACAGTAAACACCGCCTACTGGACAGTAAACACCACCTACTGGACAGTAAACCCCATCGACTGGACAGTAAACCCCACCTACTGGACAGTAAACCCCACCTACTGACAGTAAACCCCACATACTGGACAGTAAACCCCACCTACTGGACAATAAACCCCACCTACTGGACAGTAAACCCCGCCTACTGGACAGTAAACACCACCTAATGGACAGTAAACACCACCTACTGGACAGTAAACCCCACCTACTGGACAGTAAACCCCACCTACTGACAGTAAACACCACCTACTGGACAGTAAACCCCGCCTACTGGACAGTAAACACCACCTACTGGACAGTAAACCCCACCTACTGGACAGTAAACCCCACCTACTGACAGTAAACCCCGCCTACTGGACAGTAAACACCGCCTACTGGACAGTAAACACCGCCTACTGGACAGTAAACCCCATCTACTGGACAGTAAACCCCACCTACTGACAGTAAACACCGCCTACTGGACAGTAAACACCGCCTACTGGACAGTAAACACCGCCTACTGGACAGTAAACCCCACCTACTGGACAGTAAACACCACCTACTGGACAGTAAACCCCACCTACTGGACAGTAAACCCCACCTACTGACAGTAAACCCCGCCTACTGGACAGTAAACACCGCCTACTGGACAGTAAACACCGCCTACTGGACAGTAAACCCCATCTACTGGACAGTAAACCCCACCTACTGACAGTAAACCCCACCTACTGGACAGTAAACCCCATCTACTGGACAGTAAACACCACCTACTGGATAGTAAACCCCACCTACTGGACAGTAAACACCACCTACTGGACAGTAAACCCCACCTACTGGACAGTAAACCCCATCTACTGGACAGTAAACACCACCTACTGGACAGTAAACCCCACCTACTGGACAGTAAACCCCATCTACTGGACAGTAAACACCACCTACTGGATAGTAAACCCCACCTACTGGACAGTAAACACCACCTACTGGACAGTAAACCCCACCTACTGGACAGTAAACCCCACCTACTGACAGTAAACCCCGCCTACTGGACAGTAAACACCGCCTACTGGACAGTAAACCCCACCTACTGGACAGTAAACCCCACCTACTGGACAGTAAACACCGCCTACTGGACAGTAAACCCCACCTACTGGACAGTAAACACCACCTACTGGACAGTAAACCCCACCTACTGGACAGTAAACACCACCTACTGGACAGTAAACCCCATCTACTGGACAGTAAACCCCACCTACTGGACAGTAAACCCCATCTACTGGACAGTAAACACCACCTACTGGATAGTAAACCCCACCTACTGGACAGTAAACACCACCTACTGGACAGTAAACCCCACCTACTGGACAGTAAACCCCACCTACTGACAGTAAACCCCGCCTACTGGACAGTAAACACCGCCTACTGGACAGTAAACCCCACCTACTGGACAGTAAACCCCACCTACTGGACAGTAAACCCCACCTACTGGACAGTAAACACCGCCTACTGGACAGTAAACACCGCCTACTGGACAGTAAACCCCACCTACTGGACAGTAAACACCACCTACTGGACAGTAAACCCCACCTACTGGACAGTAAACCCCACCTACTGACAGTAAACCCCGCCTACTGGACAGTAAACCCCGCCTACTGGACAGTAAACACCACCTACTGGACAGTAAACCCCACCTACTGGATAGTAAACCCCACCTACTGGACAGTAAACACCACCTACTGGACAGTAAACCCCACCTACTGGACAGTAAACCCCACCTACTGACAGTAAACCCCGCCTACTGGACAGTAAACACCGCCTACTGGACAGTAAACACCACCTACTGGACAGTAAACCCCATCTACTGGACAGTAAACCCCACCTACTGACAGTAAACCCCACCTACTGGACAGTAAACCCCACCTACTGGACAGTAAACCCCACCTACTGGACAGTAAACCCCATCGACTGGACAGTAAACCCCACCTACTGACAGTAAACCCCACCTACTGGACAGTAAACCCCACCTACTGGACAGTAAACACCGCCTACTGGGCAGTAAACACCGCCTACTGGACAGGAAACACCACCTATTGGACAGTAAACCTCGCCTACTGGACAGTAATCACCACCTTCTGGGCAGTAAACCCCGCCTACTGGACAGTAAACCCCACCTACTGGACAGTAAACCCCACCTACTGGACAGTAAACTCCGCCTACTGGACAGTAAACCCCACCTACTGGGCAGCAAACCCCACCTACTGGACAGTAAACACCGCCTACTGGACAGTAAACCCCACCTACTGGACAGTAATCACCACCTTCTGGGCAGTAAACCCCACCTACTGGGCAGCAAGCCCCACCTACTGGACAGTAAACACCGCCAACTGGGCAGTAAACACCACCTACTGGACAGTAATCACCACCTTCTGGGCAGTAAACACCGCCTACTGGACAGTACACCCCACCTACTGGACAGTAAACCCCACCTACTGGACAGTAATCACCACCTTCTGGGCAGGAAACACCACCTACTGGACAGTAAACCCCGCCTACTTGACAGTAAACACCGCCTACTGGACAGTAAACCCCGCCTACTGGACAGTAAACCCCGCCTACTGGACAGTAAACACCACCTACTGGACAGTAATCACCACCTACTGGACAGGAAACACCGCCTACTGGACAGTAAACCCCACCTACTGGACAGTAAACCCTACCTACTGGACAGTAAACCCCGCCTACTGGACAGTAAACCCCACCTACTGGACAGTAAACCCCGCCTACTGACAGTAAACCCCACCTACTGGACAGTAAACCCCACCTACTGGACAGTAAACCCCGCCTACTGGACAGTAAACCCCACCTACTGGACAGTAAAACCCTGCCTACTGACAGTAAACCCCGCCTACTGGACAGTAAACCCCACCTACTGGACAGTAAACCCCGCCTACTGACAGTAAACCCCACCTACTGGACAGTGAACACCACCTACTGGGAAGTGAACACCGCCTACTGGACAGTAAACCCCGCCTACTGGGAAGTGAACACCGCCTACTGGACAGTAAACCCCGCCCACTTGACAGTAAACCCCGCCTACTGGACAGTAAACCCCAGCTACTGGACAGTAATCACCACCTACTGGACAGTAAACCCCGCATACTGGACAGTAAACCCCGCCTACTGGGAAGTAAACACCGCCTACTGGACAGTAAACCCCACCTACTGGACAGTAAACCCCGCCTACTGGACAGTAAACCCCGCCTACTGGGAAGTAAACACCGCCTACTGGGCAGTAAACCCCGCCTACTGGACAGTAAACCCCGCCTACTGTGAAGTAAACCCCACCTACTGGACAGTAAGCCCCGCCTACTGGACAGTAAACCCCGCCTTCTGGGAAGTAAACACCGCCCACTGGGCAGCAAACCCCGTCTACTGG
The DNA here is from genome assembly GCF_047496795.1 of Chiloscyllium punctatum. NCBI lineage: Eukaryota > Metazoa > Chordata > Chondrichthyes > Orectolobiformes > Hemiscylliidae > Chiloscyllium > Chiloscyllium punctatum. Next base: position 26,724,483 of record NC_092785.1, on the reverse strand, counting down.
ACTGTAAACCCCGCCTACTGGACAGTAAACCCCGCCTACTGTGAAGTAAACCCCACCTACTGGACAGTAAGCCCCACCTACTGGACAGTAAACACCGCCCACTGGGCACCAAACCCCGTCTACTGGACTGTAAACCCCGCCTACTGGACAGTAAACCCCGCCTACTGTGAAGTAAACCCCACCTACTGGACAGTAAACCCCACCTAATGACAGTAAACCCCGCCTACTGGACAGTAAACCCCGCCTACTGGGAAGTAAACACCGCCCACTGGGCAGCAAACCCCACCTACTGAACTGTAAACCCCGCCTACTGGACAGTAAACCCACCTACTAGACAGTAAACCCCACCTACTGGACAGTAAACACCACCTACTGGGCAATAAACCCCGCCTACTGGACAGTAAACCCGAACTACTGGGCAAAAAACACCGCCTACTGGACAGTAAACCCCACCTACTGGGCAGTAAACACCACCTACTGGGCAGTAAACACCACCTACTGGGCAGTAAACACCGCCTACTGGGCAATAAACCCCGCCTACTGGACAGAAAACACCTCCTACTGGGAAGTAAACACCACCTACTGGACAGTAAACCCATCTACTGGACAGTAAACCCCACCTACTGGACAGTAAACCCCACCTACTGGACAGTAAACACCACCTACTGGACAGTAAACCACACCTACTGGACAGTAAACACCGCCTACTGGACAGTAAACACCACCTACTGGACAGTAAACCCCGCCTACTGGACAGTAAACCCCACCTACTGGACAGTAAACACCGCCTACTGGACAGCAAACCCCACCTACTGGACAGTAACCCCGCCTACTGGACAGTAAACACCGCCTACTGGACAGTAAACACCGCCTACTGGACAGTAAACACCGCCTACTGGACAGGAAACACCGCCTACTGGACAGTAAACACCGCCTACTGGACAGGAAACACCACCTACTGGACAGTAAACACCGCCTACTGGACAGGAAACACCACCTACTGGACAGTAAACCCCACCTACTGGACAGTAAACACCGCCTACTGGACAGTAAACACCGCCTACTGGACAGTAAACCCCACCTACTGGACAGGAAACACCACCTACTGGACAGTAAACACCGCCTACTGGACAGGAAACACCACCTACTGGACAGTAAACCCCACCTACTGGACAGTAAACCCCACCTACTGGACAGTAAACACCACCTACTGGACAGTAAACACCACCTACTGGACAGTAAACCCCACCTACTGGACAGTAAACCTGCCTACTGGACAGTAAACCCGACCTACTGGACAGTAAACCCCACCTACTGGACAGTAAACCTGCCTACTGGACAGTAAACCCGACCTACTGGACAGTAAACCCCACCTACTGGACAGTAAACACCGCCTACTGGACAGGAAACACCACCTACTGGACAGTAAACCCCACCTACTGGACAGTAAACACCGCCTACTGGACAGTAAACACCGCCTACTGGACAGTAAACCCCACCTACTGGACAGTAAACACCGCCTACTGGACAGTAAACACCACCTACTGGACAGTATACCTGCCTACTGGACAGTAAACCCCACCTACTGGACAGTAAACCCCACGTACTGGACAGTAAACACCGCCTACTGGACAGTAAACCCCGCCTACTGGACAGTAAACCCCGCCTACTGGACAGTAAACCCCACCTACTGGACAGTAAACACCGCCTACTGGACAGTAAACACCACCTACTTTACAGTAAACCCCACCTACTGGACAGTAAACCCCGCCTACTGGACAGTAAACACCACCTACTGGACAGTAAACCCCGCCTACTGGACAATAAACACCACCTACTGGACAGTAAACCCCGCCTACTGGACAGTAAACCCCGCCTACTGGGAAGTAAACACCGCCTACTGGACAGTAAACACCACCTACTGGACAGTAAAACCCACCTACTGGACAGTAAACCCCGCCTACTGGACAGTAAACCCCGCCTGCTGGGAAGTAAACACCGCCTACTGGACAGTAAACCCTACCTACTGGACAGTAAACCCCACCTACTGGACAGGAAACACCGCCTACTGGACAGTAAACACCGCCTACTGGACAGTAAACCCCATCTACTGGACAGTAAACCCCACCTACTGGACAGTAAACACCACCTACTGGACAGTAAATCCCACCTGCTGGACAGTAAACCCCATCTACTGGACAGTAAACCCCGCCTACTGGACAGTAAACCCCATCTACTGGACAGTAAACCCCGCCTACTGGACAGTAAACCCCGCCTACTGGACAGTAAACACCACCTACTGGACAGTAAACCCCACCTACTGGACAGTAAACCCCGCCTACTGGACAGTAAACCCCACCTACTGGACAGTAATCACCACCTACTGGACAGTAAACACCACCTACTGGACAGTAATCCCCACCTACTGGACAGTAAACCCCTCCTACTGGACAGTAAACACCACCTACTGGACAGTAATCACCACCTACTGGACAGTAAACCCAACCTACTGGACAGTAAACACCACCTACTGGACAGTAATCACCACCTACTGGACAGTAAACACCACCTACTGGACAGTAATCCCCACCTACTGGACAATAATCCCCACCTACTGGACAGTAAACCCCACCTACTGGACAGTAAACCCCGCCCACTGGACAGTAAACACCGCCTACTGGACAGTAAACCCCGCTTACTGGACAGTAAACCCCGCCTACTCTGAAGTAAACCCCACCTACTGGACAGTAAACCCCGCCTACTCTGAAGTAAACCCCACCTACTGGACAGTAAACACCACCTACTGGACAGTAATCACCACCTACTGGACAGTAAACACCACCTACTGGACAGTAAACCCCACCTACTGGACAGTAAACCCCACCTACTGGACAGTAAGCCCCGCCTACTGGACAGTAAACCCCACCTACTGGACAGTAAACACCACCTACTGGACAGTAATCACCACCTACTGGACAGTAAACACCACCTACTGGACAGTAATCACCACCTACTGGACAGTAATCACCACCTACTGGACAGTAAACACCACCTACTGGGCAGTAAACCCCGCTTACTGGACAGTAAACCCCGCCTACTCTGAAGTAAACCCCACCTACTGGACAGTAAACCCCGCCTACTGGACAGTAAACCCCGCCTACTGGACAGTAAACACCGCCTACTGGGAAGTAAACACCGCCTACTGGACAGTAAACCCATCTACTGGACAAAAAACCCACCTTCTGGACAGTAAACCCCAGCGACTGGGCAGTAAACCCCGCCTACTGGACAGTAAACCCCCCCTACTGGACAGTAAACACCGCCTACTGGGAAGTAAACACCGCCTACTGGACAGTAAACCCATCTACTGGACAGAAAACCCCCCCTACTGGGCAGTAAACACCGCCTACTGGGCAGCAAACCCCACCTACTGGGAAGTTTACACCGCATACTGGACAGTAAACCCCCCCTACTGGACAGTAAACACCGCCTACTGGGAAGTAAACACCGCCTACTGGACAGTAAACCCATCTACTGGACAGAAAACCCCCCCTACTGGGCAGTAAACACCGCCTACTGGGCAGCAAACCCCACCTACTGGACAGTAAACACCGCCTACTGGACAGTAAACCCCACCTACTGGGCAGTAAACCCCGCCTACTGGACAGTAAACCCCGCTTACTGGACAGTAAACCCCGCCTACTGGGAAGTAAACACCGCCTACTGGGCAGTAAACCCCGCCAACTGGACAGTAACCCCGCCTACTGGACAGTAAACCCCGCCTACTGTGAAGTAAACCCCGCCTACTGGACAGTAAACGCCGCCTACTGGACAGTAAACCCCGCCTACTGGGAAGTAAACACCGCCCACTGGGCAGCAAACCCCGCCTACTGGACAGTAAACACCGCCTACTGTGAAGTAAACCCCGCCGACTGGACAGGAAACCCATCTACTGGGAAGTAAACACCGCCCACTGTGCAGCAAACCCCACCTACTGGGCAATAAACCCCGCCTACTGGACAGTAAACCCCACCTACTGGGCAATAAACCCCGCCTACTGGACAGTAAACCCCACCTACTGGGCAATAAACCCCGCCTACTAGACAGAAAACACCTCCTACTGGGAAGTAAACACCGCCTACTGGACAGTAAACCCATCTACTGGACAGTAAACACCGCCTACTGGAGAGTAAACCCATCTACTGGACAGTAAACACCGCCTACTGGACAGTAAACCCATCTACTGGACAGTAAACACCGCCTACTGGACAGTAAACCCATCTACTGGACAGTAAACCCCGCCTACTGGACAGTAAACCCCACCTACTGGACAGTAGACCCTGCCTACTGGACAGAAAGCCCCGCCTACTACCCAATAAACACCATCTATTGGGCAGTAAACGCACCTAATGGACAGAAAACACCATCTACTGGACAGAACCCCCCCCTACTGGACAGTAAACCCGCCTACTCACAGTAAATCCCGCCTACTGACAGTAAACCCCACCTACTGGACAGTAAACCCCGCCTACTGGACAAAAAACCCACCTTCTGGACAGTAAACCCCAGCGACTGGGCAGTAAACACCACCTACTGGGAAGTAAACACCGCCTACTGGACAGTAAACCCATCTACTGCACAGAAAACCCCCCTACTGGACAGTAAACACCGCCTACTGGGCAGCAAACCCCACCTACTGGACAGTAAACCCCACCTACTGGACAGGAAACACCGCCTACTGGACAGTAAACACCGCCTACTGGACAGTAAACACCGCCTACTGGACAGTAAACCCCATCTACTGGACAGTAAACCCCACCTACTGGACAGTAAACACCACCTACTGGACAGTAAATCCCACCTACTGGACAGTAAACCCCATCTACTGGACAGTAAACCCCGCCTACTGGACAGTAAACCCCATCTACTGGACAGTAAACCCCGCCTACTGGACAGTAAACCCCGCCTACTGGACAGTAAACACCACCTACTGGACAGTAAACCCCACCTACTGGACAGTAAACCCCGCCTACTGGACAGTAAACCCCACCTACTGGACAGTAATCACCACCTACTGGACAGTAAACACCACCTACTGGACAGTAATCCCCACCTACTGGACAGTAAACCCCTCCTACTGGACAGTAAACACCACCTACTGGACAGTAATCACCACCTACTGGACAGTAAACCCAACCTACTGGACAGTAATCCCCACCTACTGGACAATAATCCCCACCTACTGGACAGTAAACCCCACCTACTGGACAGTAAACCCCGCCCACTGGACAGTAAACACCGCCTACTGGACAGTAAACCCCGCTTACTGGACAGTAAACCCCACCTACTGGACAGTAAACCCCGCCTACTCTGAAGTAAACCCCACCTACTGGACAGTAAACACCACCTACTGGACAGTAATCACCACCTACTGGACAGTAAACACCACCTACTGGACAGTAAACCCCACCTACTGGACAGTAAGTCCCGCTTACTGGACAGTAATCACCACCTACTGGACAGTAAACACCACCTACTGGACAGTAATCACCACCTACTGGACAGTAATCACCACCTACTGGACAGTAATCACCACCTACTGGGCAGTAAACCCCGCTTACTGGACAGTAAACCCCGCCTACTCTGAAGTAAACCCCACCTACTGGACAGTAAACCCCGCCTACTGGACAGTAAACCCCGCCTACTGGACAGTAAACACCGCCTACTGGGAAGTAAACACCGCCTACTGGACAGTAAACCCATCTACTGGACAAAAAACCCACCTTCTGGACAGTAAACCCCAGCGACTGGGCAGTAAACCCCGCCTACTGGACAGTAAACCCCCCCTACTGGACAGTAAACACCGCCTACTGGGAAGTAAACACCGCCTACTGGACAGTAAACCCATCTACTGGACAGAAAACCCCCCCTACTGGGCAGTAAACACCGCCTACTGGGCAGCAAACCCCACCTACTGGGAAGTTTACACCGCATACTGGACAGTAAACCCCCCCTACTGGACAGTAAACACCGCCTACTGGGAAGTAAACACCGCCTACTGGACAGTAAACCCATCTACTGGACAGAAAACCCCCCCTACTGGGCAGTAAACACCGCCTACTGGGCAGCAAACCCCACCTACTGGACAGTAAACACCGCCTACTGGACAGTAAACCCCACCTACTGGACAGTGAACTTGCCTACTGGACAGTAAACCCCACCTACTGGGCAGTAAACCCCGCCTACTGGACAGTAAACCCCGCCTACTGGGAAGTAAACACCGCCTACTGGACAGTAAACCCCACCTACTGGACAGTAAACCCCGCTTACTGGACAGTAAACCCCGCCTACTGGGAAGTAAACACCGCCTACTGGGCAGTAAACCCCGCCAACTGGACAGTAACCCCGCCTACTGGACAGTAAACCCCGCCTACTGTGAAGTAAACCCCGCCTACTGGACAGTAAACGCCGCCTACTGGACAGTAAACCCCGCCTACTGGGAAGTAAACACCGCCCACTGGGCAGCAAACCCCGCCTACTGGACAGTAAACACCGCCTACTGTGAAGTAAACCCCGCCGACTGGACAGGAAACCCATCTACTGGGAAGTAAACACCGCCCACTGTGCAGCAAACCCCACCTACTGGGCAATAAACCCCGCCTACTGGACAGTAAACCCCACCTACTGGGCAATAAACCCCGCCTACTGGACAGTAAACCCCACCTACTGGGCAATAAACCCCGCCTACTAGACAGAAAACACCTCCTACTGGGAAGTAAACACCGCCTACTGGACAGTAAACCCATCTACTGGACAGTAAACACCGCCTACTGGAGAGTAAACCCATCTACTGGACAGTAAACACCGCCTACTGGACAGTAAACCCATCTACTGGACAGTAAACACCGCCTACTGGACAGTAAACCCATCTACTGGACAGTAAACCCCGCCTACTGGACAGTAAACCCCACCTACTGGACAGTAGACCCTGCCTACTGGACAGAAAGCCCCGCCTACTACCCAATAAACACCATCTATTGGGCAGTAAACGCACCTAATGGACAGAAAACACCATCTACTGGACAGAACCCCCCCCTACTGGACAGTAAACCCGCCTACTCACAGTAAATCCCGCCTACTGACAGTAAACCCCACCTACTGGACAGTAAACCCCGCCTACTGGACAGTAAACCCCGCCTACTGGACAAAAAACCCACCTTCTGGACAGTAAACCCCAGCGACTGGGCAGTAAACACCACCTACTGGGAAGTAAACACCGCCTACTGGACAGTAAACCCATCTACTGCACAGAAAACCCCCCTACTGGACAGTAAACACCGCCTACTGGGCAGCAAACACCGCCTACTGGACAGTAAACCCCATCTACTGGACAGTAAACCCCACCTACTGGACAGTAAACCCCACCTACTGGACAGGAAACACCGCCTACTGGACAGTAAACACCGCCTACTGGACAGTAAACCCCATCTACTGGACAGTAAACCCCACCTACTGGACAGTAAACACCACCTACTGGACAGTAAATCCCACCTACTGGACAGTAAACCCCATCTACTGGACAGTAAACCCCGCCTACTGGACAGTAAACCCCATCTACTGGACAGTAAACCCCGCCTACTGGACAGTAAACCCCGCCTACTGGACAGTAAACACCACCTACTGGACAGTAAACCCCACCTACTGGACAGTAAACCCCGCCTACTGGACAGTAAACCCCACCTACTGGACAGTAATCACCACCTACTGGACAGTAAACACCACCTACTGGACAGTAATCCCCACCTACTGGACAGTAAACCCCTCCTACTGGACAGTAAACACCACCTACTGGACAGTAATCACCACCTACTGGACAGTAAACCCAACCTACTGGACAGTAAACACCACCTACTGGACAGTAATCACCACCTACTGGACAGTAAACACCACCTACTGGACAGTAATCCCCACCTACTGGACAATAATCCCCACCTACTGGACAGTAAACCCCACCTACTGGACAGTAAACCCCGCCCACTGGACAGTAAACCCCGCTTACTGGACAGTAAACCCCGCCTACTCTGAAGTAAACCCCACCTACTGGACAGTAAACCCCGCCTACTCTGAAGTAAACCCCACCTACTGGACAGTAAACACCACCTACTGGACAGTAATCACCACCTACTGGACAGTAAACACCACCTACTGGACAGTAAACCCCACCTACTGGACAGTAAACCCCACCTACTGGACAGTAAGCCCCGCTTACTGGACAGTAATCACCACCTACTGGACAGTAATCACCACCTACTGGACAGTAAACACCACCTACTGGACAGTAATCACCACCTACTGGACAGTAAACACCACCTACTGGACAGTAATCACCACCTACTGGACAGTAATCACCACCTACTGGACAGTAAACACCACCTACTGGGCAGTAAACCCCGCTTACTGGACAGTAAACCCCGCCTACTCTGAAGTAAACCCCACCTACTGGACAGTAAACCCCGCCTACTGGACAGTAAACCCCGCCTACTGGACAGTAAACACCGCCTACTGGGAAGTAAACACCGCCTACTGGACAGTAAACCCATCTACTGGACAAAAAACCCACCTTCTGGACAGTAAACCCCAGCGACTGGGCAGTAAACCCCGCCTACTGGACAGTAATGCCCCCCTACTGGACAGTAAACACCGCCTACTGGGAAGTAAACACCGCCTACTGGACAGTAAACCCATCTACTGGACAGAAAACCCCCCCTACTGGGCAGTAAACACCGCCTACTGGGCAGCAAACCCCACCTACTGGGAAGTTTACACCGCATACTGGACAGTAAACCCCCCCTACTGGACAGTAAACACCGCCTACTGGGAAGTAAACACCGCCTACTGGACAGTAAACCCATCTACTGGACAGAAAACCCCCCCTACTGGGCAGTAAACACCGCCTACTGGGCAGCAAACCCCACCTACTGGACAGTAAACACCGCCTACTGGACAGTAAACCCCACCTACTGGACAGTGAACTTGCCTACTGGACAGTAAACCCCACCTTCTGGGCAGTAAACCCCGCCTACTGGACAGTAAACCCCGCCTACTGGGAAGTAAACACCGCCTACTGGACAGTAAACCCCACCTACTGGACAGTAAACCCCGCTTACTGGACAGTAAACCCCGCCTACTGGGAAGTAAACACCGCCTACTGGGCAGTAAACCCCGCCAACTGGACAGTAACCCCGCCTACTGGACAGTAAACCCCGCCTACTGTGAAGTAAACCCCGCCTACTGGACAGTAAACGCCGCCTACTGGACAGTAAACCCCGCCTACTGGGAAGTAAACACCGCCCACTGGGCAGCAAACCCCGCCTACTGGACAGTAAACACCGCCTACTGTGAAGTAAACCCCGCCGACTGGACAGGAAACCCATCTACTGGGAAGTAAACACCGCCCACTGTGCAGCAAACCCCACCTACTGGGCAATAAACCCCGCCTACTGGACAGTAAACCCCACCTACTGGGCAATAAACCCCGCCTACTGGACAGTAAACCCCGCCTACTAGACAGAAAACACCTCCTACTGGGAAGTAAACACCGCCTACTGGACAGTAAACCCATCTACTGGACAGTAAACACCGCCTACTGGAGAGTAAACCCATCTACTGGACAGTAAACACCGCCTACTGGACAGTAAACCCATCTACTGGACAGTAAACACCGCCTACTGGACAGTAAACCCATCTACTGGACAGTAAACCCCGCCTACTGGACAGTAAACCCCACCTACTGGACAGTAGACCCTGCCTACAGGACAGAAAGCCCCGCCTACTACCCAATAAACACCATCTATTGGGCAGTAAACGCACCTAATGGACAGAAAACACCATCTACTGGACAGAACCCCCCCCTACTGGACAGTAAACCCGCCTACTCACAGTAAATCCCGCCTACTGACAGAAAACCCCACCTACTGGACAGTAAACCCCGCCTACTGGACAAAAAACCCACCTTCTGGACAGTAAACCCCAGCGACTGGGCAGTAAACACCACCTACTGGGAAGTAAACACCGCCTACTGGACAGTAAACCCATCTACTGCACAGAAAACCCCCCTACTGGACAGTAAACACCGCCTACTGGGCAGCAAACCCCACCTACTGGACAGTAAACCCCATCTACTGGGAAGTAAACACCGCCTACTGGACAGTAAACCCATCTACTGGACAGAAACCCCCCCCTACTGGACAGTAAACACCGCCTACTGGGCAGCAAACCCCACTTACTGGACAGTAAACCCCGCCTACTGGACAGTAAACACCGCCTACTGGGCAGCAAACCCCACCTACTGGGAAGTAAACACCGCCTACTGGTCAGTAAACACCGCCTACTGGACAGTAAACCCCGCCTACTGTGAATTAAACCCCGCCTACTGGACAGTAACCCCCGCCTACTGGGCAGTAAACCCCGCCTATTGGACAGTAAACCCCGCCTACTGTGAAGTAAACCCCGCCTACTGACAGTAAACCCCGCCTACTGGACAGTAAACCCCGCCTACTGGGAAGTAAACACCGCCCACTGGGCAGCAAACCCCACCTACTGAACTGTAAACCCCGCCTACTGGCTAGTAAACCCCGCCTACTGGACAGTAAACCCCGCCTACTGGACAGTAAACACCACCTACTGGGCAATAAACCCCGCCTACTGGACAGTAAACCCCACCTACTGGGCAATAAACGCCCACTTGACAGTAAACCCGCCTACTCACGAACTGGGCAGTAAACCCCGCCTACTGGACAGTAAACCCCGCCTACTGGACAGTAAACCCCACGAACTGGGCAGTAAACCCCGCCTACTGACAGTAAACCCCGCCTACTGGACAGTAAACCCCGCCTACTGGACAGTAAACCCGCCTACGGGCCAGTAAACCCCGCCTACTGGACAGTAAACCCCACCTACTGGACAGTAAACCCCACCTACTGGGCAATAAACCCCGCCTACTGGACAGTAAACTCCACCTACTGGACAGTAAACCCCACCTACTGGGCAATAAACCCCGCCTACTAGACAGAAAACACCTCCTACTGGGAAGTAAACACCGCTTACTGGACAGTAAACCCATCTACTGGGAAGTAAACACCGCCTACTGGACAGTAAACCCATCTACTGGACAGTAAACACCGCCTACTGGACAGTAAACCCATCTACTGGGAAGTAAACACCGCCTACTGGACAGTAAACCCATCTACTGGACAGTAAACACCGCCTACTGGAGAGTAAACCCATCTACTGGACAGTAAACACCGCCTACTGGACAGTAAACCCATCTACTGGACAGAAAACCCCCCCTACTGGACAGTAAACACCGCCTACTGGGCAGCAAACCCTACCTACTGGGAAGTAAACACCGCCTACTGGACAGTAAACACCACCTACTGGACAGTAAACATCGCCTACTGGACAGGAAACACCGCCTGCTGGACAGTAAACACCACCTACTGGACATTAACCCCGTCTACTGGACAGTAAACACCGCCTACTGGACAGTAAACCCCACCGACTGGACAGTAAACCTGCCTACTGGACAGTAAACCCGACCTACTGGACAGTAAACACCGCCTACTGGACAGTAAACCCCACGTACTGGACAGTAAACCCCGCCTACTGGACAGTAAACCCCGCCTACTGGACAGTAAACCCCACCTACTGGACAGTAAACCCCGCCTACTGGACAGTAAACACCACCTACTTGACAGTAAACCCCGCCTACTGGACAGTAAACCCCGCCTACTGGACAGTAAACACCACCTACTTGACAGTAAACCCCGCCTACTGGACAGTAACCCCACCTACTGACAGTAAACCCCACCTATTGGACAGTAAACCCCACCTACTGGACAGTAAACACCACCTACTGGACAGTAAACACCGCCTACTGGACAGTAAACCCCACCTACTGGACAGTAAACCCCACCTACTGGACAGTAAACACCGCCTACTGGACAGTAAACCCCACGTACTGGACAGTAAACCCCGCCTACTGGACAGTAAACCCCACCTACTGGACAGTAAACCCCGCCTACTGGACAGTAAACCCCACCTACTGGACAGTAAACACCACCTACTGGACAGTAAACCCCATCTACTGGACAGTAAACCCCACCTACTGGACAGTAATCACCACCTACTGGACAGTAAACACCACCTACTGGACAGTAAACACCACCTACTGGACAGTAAACCCCGCTTACTGGACAGTAAACCCCGCCTACTCTGAAGTAAACCCCCCCTACTGGACAGTAAACCCGCCTACTCACAGTAAATCCCGCCTACTGACAGTAAACCCCGCCTACTGGACAGTAAACCCCGCCTACTGGACAAAAAACCAACCTTCTGGACAGGAAACCCCAGCGACTGGGCAGTAAACACCACCTACTGGGAAGTAAACACCGCCTACTGGACAGTAAACCCATCTACTGCACAGAAAACCCCCCTACTGGACAGTAAACACCGCCTACTGGGCAGTAAACACCGCCTACTGGGCAGCAAACCCCACCTACTGGGAGGTAAACACCGCCTACTGGACAGTAAACCCCACCTACTGGACAGTAAACCCCGCCTCCTGGACAGTAAACACCACCTACTTGACAGTAAACCCCGCCTACTGGACAGTAAACCCCGCCTACTGGACAGTAAACACCACCTACTTGACAGTAAACCCCGCCTACTGGACAGTAACCCCACCTACTGACAGTAAACCCCACCTATTGGACAGTAAACCCCACCTACTGGACAGTAAACACCACCTACTGGACAGTAAACACCGCCTACTGGACAGTAAACCCCACCTACTGGACAGTAAACCCCACCTACTGGACAGTAAACACCGCCTACTGGACAGTAAACCCCACGTACTGGACAGTAAACCCCGTCTACTGGACAGTAAACCCCACCTACTGGACAGTAAACCCCGCCTACTGGACAGTAAACCCCACCTACTGGACAGTAAACACCACCTACTGGACAGTAAACCCCATCTACGGGACAGTAAACCCCACCTACTGGACAGTAATCACCACCTACTGGACAGGAAACACCACCTACTGGACAGAAAGCCCCGCCTACTATCCAATAAACACCATCTATTGGGCAGTAAACGCACCTAATGGACAGAAAACACCATCTACTGGACAGAAACCCCCCCCTACTGGACAGTAAACCCGCCTACTCACAGTAAATCCCGCCTACTGACAGTAAACCCCGCCTACTGGACAGTAAACCCCGCCTACTGGACAGTAAACCCCGCCTACTGGACAAAAAACCAACCTTCTGGACAGGAAACCCCAGCGACTGGGCAGTAAACACCACCTACTGGGAAGTAAACACCGCCTACTGGACAGTAAACCCATCTACTGCACAGAAAACCCCCCTACTGGACAGTAAACACCGCCTACTGGGCAGCAAACCCCACCTACTGGGAGGTAAACACCGCCTACTGGACAGTAAACACCACCTACTGGACAGTAAACCCCGCCTACTGGACAGTAAACCCATCTACTGGACAGAAAACCCCCCCTACTGGACAGTAAACACCGCCTACTGGGCAGCAAACCCCACCTACTGGGAAGTAAACACCGCCTACTGGACAGTAAACACCACCTACTGGACAGTAAACACCGCCTACTGGGCAGCAAACCCCACCTACTGGGAAGTAAACACCGCCTACTGGACAGTAAACCCATCTACTGGACAGTAAACCCCGCCTACTGGACAGTAAACCCCACCTACTGGACAGTAAACCTCGCCTACTGGACAGTAAACACCACCTACTGGACAGTAAACCTGCCTACTGGGCAGAAAACCCCGCCTACTGGACAGTAAACGCCACCTACTGGACAGTAAACTCCGCCTACTGGGCAGAAAACCCCCCCTACTGGACAGTAAACACCGCCTACTGGGCAGCAAACCCCACCTACTGGGAAGTAAACACCGCCTATTGGACAGTAAACCCATCTACTGGACAGTAAACCCCGCCTACTGGACAGTAAACCCCGCCTACTGGACAGTAAACCCCACCTATTGGACAGTAAACCCCACCTACTGGACAGTAAACACCGCCTACTGGACAGTAAACCCCACATACTGGGCAATAATCACCACCTACTGAGAAGTAAACAACGCCTACTGGACAGTAAACCCATCTACTGGGACGTAAACCCCACCTACTGGGCAATAATCACCACCTGCTGGACAGTAAACCCCGCCTACTGAACAGTACACCCCACCTACTGGAAAGTAAACACCACCTACTTGTCTGTAAAGCCCACCTACTGGACAGTAAACCCCACCTACTGGACAGTAGACCCTGCCTACTGGACAGAAAGCCCCGCCTACTACACAATAAACACCATCTATTGGGCAGTAAACGCACCTAATGGACAGAAATCACCAACTACTGAACAGTAAACACTGCCCACTTGACAGTAAACCCGCCTACTGGACAGTTAACCCACCTACTGGACAGAAAATCCCGCCTACTGGGCAATAATCACCAACTACTGGACAGTAAGCACCGCCTACTGGGCAGTAAACCCCAATTACTGGACAGTAAACCCCGCCTACTGGACAGTAAACACCACCTACTGGACAGTAAACCCATCTACTGGACAGTAAACCCCGCCCACTGGACAGTAAACACCACCTACTGGACAGTAAACCCCGCCTACTGGACAGAAAACCCTTCTACTGGACAGTAAACCCCGCCCACTGGACAGTAAACCCCACCTACTGGACAGTAAACACCGCCTACTGGACAGTAAACCCCACCTACTGGACAGTAAACCCCGCCTACTGAACTGTAAACCCCGCCTACTGGACAGTAAACCCCACCTACTGAACTGTAAACCCCGCCTACTGGACAGTAAACACCGCCTACTGGACAGTAAACCCCGCCTACTGGACAGAAAACCACACCTACTGGGCAGTAAACCCCGCCTACTGGACAGTAAACCCCACCTACTGAACTGTAAACCCCGCCTACTGGATAGTAAACCCGCCTACTGGACAGTAAACCCCGCCTACTGGACAGTAAACCCCACCTACTGGACAGTACACCCCACCTACTGGACAGTAAACCCCACCTACTGGGCAGTAAACCCTGCCTACTGGACAGTAAACCTATCTACTGGGCAGTAAAATCCAGCTACTGGACAGTAAACCCATCTACTGGGCAATAATCACCACCTACTGGGAAGTAAACATCACCTACTGGACAGTAAACATCACCTACTGGACAGTAAACCCCACCTACTGGACAGTAAACCCACTGACTGGACAGTAAACACCGCCTACTGGACAGTGAACCCCACCTACTGGACAGTAAACACCACCTACTGGACAGTAAACCCCGCCTACTGGGCAGTAAACACCACCTACTGGACAGTAAACCCCACCTACTGGACAGTAAACCCTGCCTACTGGGCAATAAACCCCGCCTACTGGACAGTAAACCCCACCTACTGGACAGTAAACCCTGCCTACTGGGCAATAAACCCCGCCTACTGGACAGTAAACCCCACCTACTTGACTGTGAACCCCACCTACTGGACAGTACACCCCACCTACTGGACAGAAAGCGCCACCTACTATCCAATAAACACCATCTATTGGGCAGTAAACGCACCTAATGGACAGAAAACACCATCTACTGGACAGAAACCCCCCCCTACTGGACAGTAAACCCGCCTACTCACAGTAAATCCCGCCTACTGACAGTAAACCCCGCCTACTGGACAGTAAACCCCGCCTACTGGACAAAAAACCCACCTTCTGGACAGTAAACCCCAGCGACTGGGCAGTAAACACCACCTACTGGGAAGTAAACACCGCCTACTGGACAGTAAACCCATCTACTGGACAGAAAACCCCCCCTACTGGACAGTAAACACCGCCTACTGGGCAGCAAACCCCACCTACTGGGAGGTAAACACCGCCTACTGGACAGTAAACACCACCTACTGGGAAGTAAACCCCGCCCACAGGACAGTAAACCCCACCTACTGGGCAGTAAACACCACCTACTGGGCAGTAAACCCCACCTACTGGACAGTAAACACCACCTACTGGGCAGTAAACCCCACCTACTGGGCAATAAACCCCGCCTACTAGACAGAAAACACCACCTACTGGGAAGTAAACACCACCTACTGGACAGTAAACCCATCTACTGGGAAGTAAACACCGCCTACTGGACAGTAAACCCATCTACTGGACAGTAAACACCGCCTACTGGACAGTAAACCCATCTACTGGACAGTAAACACCGCCTACTGGACAGTAAACCCATCTACTGGACAGTAAACACCGCCTACTGGACAGTAAACCCATCTACTGGACAGTAAACCCCGCCTACTGGACAGTAAACCCCACCTACTGGACAGTAGAACCTGCCTACTGGACAGAAAGCCCCGCCTACTATCCAATAAACACCATCTATTGGGCAGTAAACGCACATAATGGACAGAAAACACCACCGACTGAACAGTAAACACTGCCCACTTGACAGTAAACCCGCCTACTGGACAGTAAACCCCGCCTACTGACAGTAAACCCCGCCTACTGGACAGTAAACCACACCTACTGGACAGTAAACCCCGCCTACTGGACAGTAAACACCACCTACTGGGAAGTAAACACCGCCTACTGGACAGTAAACCCATCTACTGGACAGTAAACACCGCCTACTGGACAGTAAACCCATCTACTGGACAGTAAGCCCCGCCTACTGGACAGTAAACCCACCTACTGGGAAGTAAACACCGCCCACTGGGCAGCAAACCCCACCTACTGGGCAATAAACCCCGCCTACTGGACAGTAAACCCCACCTACTGGGCAATAAACCCCGCCTACTGGACAGTAAACCCCACCTACTGGGCAGTAAACACCACCTACTGGACAGTAAACCCCACCTACTGGGCAATAAACCCCGCCTACTAGACAGAAAACACCTCCTACTGGGAAGTAAACACCGCCTACTGGACAGTAAACCCATCTACTGGACAGTAAACACCGCCTACTGGACAGTAAACCCATCTACTGGACAGTAAACCCCGCCTACTGGTCAGTAAACCCACCTACGGGTAAGTAAACACCGCCCACTGGGCAGCAAACCCCACCTACTGGGCAATAAACCCCGCCTACTGGACAGTAAACCCCACCTACTGGGCAATAAACCCCACCTACTGGACAGTAAACCCCACCTACTGGGCAGTAAACACCACCTACTGGACAGTAAACCCCACCTACTGGGCAATAAACCCCGCCTACTGGACAGTAAACCCCACCTACTGGACAGTAAACCCCACCTACTGGGCAATAAACCCCGCCTACTAGACAGAAAACACCTCCTACTGGGAAGTAAACACCGCCTACTGGACAGTAAACCCATCTACTGGACAGTAAACACCGCCTACTGGACAGTAAACCCATCTACTGGGAAGTAAACACCGCCTACTGGACAGTAAACCCATCTACTGGACAGTAAACCCCACTTACTGGACAGTAAACACCGCCTACTGGACAGTAAACCCCACCAACTGGACAGTAAACACCGCCCACTGGACAGTAAACCCGCCTACTGGACAGTAAACCCCACCTACTGGACAGTAAACCCCACCTACTGGGCAATAAACCCCGCCTACTGGACAGTAAATCCCGCCTACTGTGCAGTAAACACCGCCTACTGGACAGTAAACCCCACATACTGGGCAATAATCACCACCTACTGGGAAGTAAACAACGCCTACTGGACAGTAAACCCATCTACTGGGACGTAAACCCTGCCTACTGGGCAATAATCACCACCTGCTGGACAGTAAACCCCGCCTACTGGACAGTACACCCCACCTACTGGACAGTACACCCCACCTACTGGACAGTAAACCCCACCTACTTGTCTGTAAAGGCCACCTACTGGACAGTAGACCCTGCCTACTGGACAGAAAGCCCCGCCTACTACACAATAAACACCATCTATTGGGCAGTAAACGCACCTAATGGACAGAAAACACCACCGACTGAACAGTAAACACTGCCCACTTGACAGTAAACCCGCCTACTGGACAGTTAACCCACCTACTGGACAGAAAATCCCGCCTACTGGGCAATAATCACCAACTACTAGACAGTAAACACCGCCTACTGGACAGTAAACCCATCTACTGGGCAGTAAACCCCGCCTACTGGACAGTAAACACCGCCTACTGGACAGTAAACCCATCTACTGGGCAGTAAACACCACCTACTGGACAGTAAACCCCACCTACTGGATAGTAAACCGCACCTACTGGGCAGTAAACCCCGCTTACTGGACAGTAAACCCCGCCTACTGGACAGTAAACCCATCTACTGGGCAGTAAACCCCGCCTACTGGACAGTAAACCCCGCCTACTGGGCAGTAAACCCTGCCTACTGGACAGTAAACGCCACCTACTGGACAGTAAACCCATCTACTGGGCAGTAAACACCACCTACTGGACAGTAAATCCCACCTACTGGACAGTAAACCGCACCTACTGGGCAGTAAACCCCGCCTACTGGACAGTAAACCCCACCTACTGAACTGTAAACCCCACCTACTGGGCAGTAAACACCGACTACTGGACAGTAAACCCCAATTACTGGACAGTAAACCCCGCCTACTGGACAGTAAACCCCACCTACTGGACAGTAAACACCGCCTACTGGACAGTAAACCCCAATTACTGGACAGTAAACCCCACCTACTGGACAGTAAACACCACCTGCTGGACAGTAAACCCCAATTACTGGACAGTAAACCCCACCTACTGGACAGTAAACCCCGCCTACTGGACAGTAAACCCCACCTACTGAACTGTAAACCCCGCCTACTGGACAGTAAACACCGCCTACTGGACAGTAAACCCCGCCTACTAGACAGAAAACAGCACCTACTGGGCAGTAAACCCCGCCTACTGGACAGTAAACCCCACCTACTGAACTGTAAACCCCGCCTACTGGACAGTAAACCCGCCTACTGGACAGTAAACCCCGCCTACTGGACAGTAAACCCCGCCTACTGGACAGTAAACACCACCTACTGGACAGTAAACACCGCCTACTGGACAGTAAACCCCACCTACTGGACAGTAAACATCACCTACTGGACAGTAAACCTCACCTACTGGACAGTAAACCCTGCCTACTGGGCAGTAAACCCCACCTACTGGACAGTAAACCCCGCCTACTGGGCTGTAAACCCCACCTACTGGACAGTAAACCCCGCCTACTGGGCAGTAAACACGGCCTACTGGACAGTAAACCCCACCTACTGGACAGTAAACCTCACCTACTGGACAGTAAACATCACCTACTGGACAGTAAACCCCACCTACTGGACAGTAAACCCTGCCTACTGGGCAGTAAACCCCACCTACTGGACAGTAAACCCCGCCTACTGGGCAGTAAACCCCGCCTACTGGGCAATAACCCCGCGTACTGGACAGTAAACCCCGCCTACTTGACTGTAAACCCCACCTACTGGACAGTAAACACCGCCTACTGGGCAGTAAACACCACCTACTGGACAGTAAACCCTGCCGACTGGGCAGTTAACCCCGCCTACTGGGCAATAAACCCCTCCTACTGGACAGTAAACCCCACCTACTGGACAGTAAACCCTGCCTACTGGGCAATAAACCCCGCCTACTGGACAGTAAACCCCACCTACTGGACAGTAAACCCTGCCTACTGGGCAATAAACCCCGCCTACTGGACAGTAAACCCCACCTACTGGACAGTAAACCCTGCCTACTGGGCAATAAACCCCGCCTACTGGACAGTAAACCCCACCTACTTGACTGTAAACCCCACCTACTGGACAGTAGACCCTGCCTACTGGACAGAAAGCGCCGCCTACTATCCAATAAACACCATCTATTGGGCAGTAAACGCACCTAATGGACAGAAAACACCACCGACTGAAC
Source organism: Chiloscyllium punctatum (assembly GCF_047496795.1). Taxonomy (NCBI): domain Eukaryota; kingdom Metazoa; phylum Chordata; class Chondrichthyes; order Orectolobiformes; family Hemiscylliidae; genus Chiloscyllium; species Chiloscyllium punctatum. The sequence goes on along the minus strand of NC_092785.1, from coordinate 26,704,479 downwards.
AGTAAACACTGCCCACTTGACAGTAAACCCGCCTACTCACAGTAAACCCCGCCTACTGACAGTAAACCCCGCCTACTGGACAGTAAACCCCGCCTACTGGACAGTAAACCCGCCTACGGGACAGTAAACCCCGCCTACTGGACAGTAAACCCGCCTACTGGACAGTAAACCCCGCCTACTGGACAGTAAACCCCACGAACTGGGCAGTAAACCCCGCCTACTGGACAGTAAACCCCGCCTACTGGACAGTAATCCCCACCTACTGGACAGTAAACACCACCTACTATACAATAAACACCACCTACTGGACAGTAAACCCACCAACTGGACAACAAACCCCACCTACTGGACTGTACACCCCACCTACTGGACAGTAATCCCCACCTACTGGACAGTAAACCTCACCTACTGGTCAGTAAACACCACCTACTATACAATAAACACCACCTACTGGACAGTAAACCCACCAACTGGACAACAAACCCCGCCTACTGGACTGTACACCCCACCTACTGGGCAGTAAACCCCGCCTACTGGACAGTAAACCCCACCTACTGGACAGGAAACCCCGCCTACTGGACAGTAAACCCCGCCTACTGGACAGTAAACCCCACCTACTGGACTGTACACCCCACCTACTGGACAGTGAACACCGCACACTGGACAGAAAATCCCACCTACTGGGCAATAATCACCAACTACTGGACAGTAAACCACAATTACTGGACAGTAAACACCGCCTACTGGGAAGTGAACACCGCCTACTGGACAGTAAACCCCGCCCACTTGACAGTAAACCCCGCCTACTGGACAGTAAACCCCACCGACTGGACAGTAATCCCCACCTACTGGACAGTAAACCCCGCCTACTGGACAGTAAACCCCGCCTACTGTGAAGTAAACCCCGCCTACTGGACAGTAAACCCCACCTACTGACAGTAAACCCCGCCTACTGGACAGTAAACCCCGCCTACTGGGAAGAAAACACCGCCCACTGGGCAGCAAACCCCACCTACTGAACTGTAAACCCCGCCTACTGGACAGTAAACCCACCTACTGGAGAGTAAACCCCACCTACTGTACAGTAAACACCACCTACTGGGCAATAAACCCCGCCTACTGGACAGTAAACCCATCTACTGGACAGAAAACCCCCCTACTGGACAGTAAACACCGCCTACTGGGCAGCAAACCCCACCTACTGGGAAGTAAACACCGACTACTGGACAGTTAACACCACCTACTGGACAGTAAACACCGCCTACTGGGCAGCAAACCCCACCTACTGGGAAGTAAACACCGCCTACTGGACAGAAACCCCCCACTACTGGACAGTAAACACCGGCTACTGGACAGTAAACTCCACCTACTGGACAGTAAACCCCGCCTACTGGACAGTAAACCCCGCCTACTGGACAGTAAACCCCGCCTACTGGGAAGTAAACACCGCCTACTGGACAGTAAACCCCAACTACTGGACAGTAAACCCTGCCTACTGGACAGTAAACCCCGCCTACTGTGAATTAAACCCCGCCTACTGGACAGTAAACCCCGCCTACTGGACAGTAAACCCCGCCTACTGGGAAGTAAACACCGCCCACTGGGCAGCAAACCCCGCCTACTGGGCAGTAAACCCTGCCTATTGGACAGTAAACCCCGCCTACTGTGAAGTAAACCCCGCCTACTGGACAGTAAACCCCGCCTACTGACAGTAAACCCTGCCTACTGGACAGTAAACCCCGCCTACTGGGAAGTAAACACCACCCACTGGGCATCAAACCCCACCTACTGAACTGTAAACCCCGCCTACTGGACAGTAAACCCCGCCTACTGGACAGTAAACCCCGCCTACTGGACAGTAAACACCACCTACTGGGCAATAAACCCCGCCTACTGGACAGTAAACCCCACCTACTGGGCAATAAAACCCGCCCACTGGACAGTAAACCCCACCTACTGGGAAGTAAACACCGCCTACTGAACAGTAAACCCATCTACTGGACAGTAAACACCACCTACTGGACAGTAAACCCATCTACTGGGAAGTAAACACCGCCTACTGGACAGTAAACCCATCTACTGGACAGTAAACACCGCCTACTGGACAGTAAACCCCACCTACTGGGAAGTAAACACCGCCTACTGGACAGTAAACCCATCTACTGGACAGTAAACACCGCCTACTGGACAGTAAACCCATCTACTGGGAAGTAAACACCGCCTACTGGACAGTAAACCCATCTACTGGACAGTAAACCCCACTTACTGGACAGTAAACACCACCTACTGGACAGTAAACCCCACCAACTGGACAGTAAACACCGCCCACTGGACAGTAAACCCATCTACTGGACAGTAAACACCGCCTACTGGACAGTAAACCCATCTACTGGACAGTAAACACCGCCTACTGGACAGTAAACCCATCTACTGGACAGTAAACCCCGCCTACTGGACAGTAAACCCCACCTACTGGACAGTAGACCCTGCCTACTGGACAGAAAGCCCCGCCTACTATCCAATAAACACCATCTATTGGGCAGTAAACGCACCTAATGGACAGAAAACACCACCAACTGAACAGTAAACACTGCCCACTTGACAGTAAAGCCGCCTACTGGACAGTAAACCCCGCCTACTGGACAGTAAACCCCGCCTACTGGACAGTAAACCACGCGTACTGGACAGTAAACCCCGCCTACTGGACAGTAAACCCCGCCTACTGGACAGTAAACACCACCTACTGGACAGTAAACACCGCCTACTGGACAGTAAACCCATCTACTGGACAGTAAACCCTGCCTACTGGACAGTAAACCCCGCCTACTGGGCAATAAACACCGCCCACTGGGCAGCAAACCCCACCTACTGGGCAATAAACCCCGCCTACTGGACAGTAAACCCCACCTACTGGGCAATAAACCCCGCCTACTGGACAGTAAACCCCACCTACTGGGCAGTAAACACCACCTACTGGACAGTAAACCCATCTACTGGGAAGTAAACACCGCCTACTGGACAGTAAACCCATCTACTGGACAGTAAACCCCACTTACTGGACAGTAAACACCGCCCACTGGACAGTAAACCCCACCTACTGGACAGTAAACCCCACCTACTGGACAGTAAACCCCACCTACTGGGCAATAAACCCCGCCTACTGGACAGTAAATCCCGCCTACTGTGCAGTAAAAACCGCCTACTGGACAGTAAACCCCACCTACTGGACAGTAAACCCCACCTACTGGAAAGTAAACACCACCTACTTGTCTGTAAAGCCCACCTACTGGACAGTAAACCCCACCTACTGGACAGTAGACCCTGCCTACTGGACAGAAAGCCCCGCCTACTACACAATAAACACCATCTATTGGGCAGTAAACGCACCTAATGGACAGAAATCACCAACTACTGAACAGTAAACACTGCCCACTTGACAGTAAACCCGCCTACTGGACAGTTAACCCACCTACTGGACAGAAAATCCCGCCTACTGGGCAATAATCACCAACTACTGGACAGTAAGCACCGCCTACTGGGCAGTAAACCCCAATTACTGGACAGTAAACCCCGCCTACTGGACAGTAAACACCACCTACTGGACAGTAAACCCATCTACTGGACAGTAAACCCCGCCCACTGGACAGTAAACACCACCTACTGGACAGTAAACCCCGCCTACTGGACAGAAAACCCTTCTACTGGACAGTAAACCCCGCCCACTGGACAGTAAACCCCACCTACTGGACAGTAAACACCGCCTACTGGACAGTAAACCCCACCTACTGGACAGTAAACCCCGCCTACTGAACTGTAAACCCCGCCTACTGGACAGTAAACCCCACCTACTGAACTGTAAACCCCGCCTACTGGACAGTAAACACCGCCTACTGGACAGTAAACCCCGCCTACTGGACAGAAAACCACACCTACTGGGCAGTAAACCCCGCCTACTGGACAGTAAACCCCACCTACTGAACTGTAAACCCCGCCTACTGGATAGTAAACCCGCCTACTGGACAGTAAACCCCGCCTACTGGACAGTAAACCCCACCTACTGGACAGTAAACCCCACCTACTGGGCAGTAAACCCTGCCTACTGGACAGTAAACCTATCTACTGGGCAGTAAAATCCAGCTACTGGACAGTAAACCCATCTACTGGGCAATAATCACCACCTACTGGGAAGTAAACATCACCTACTGGACAGTAAACATCACCTACTGGACAGTAAACCCCACCTACTGGACAGTAAACCCACTGACTGGACAGTAAACACCGCCTACTGGACAGTGAACCCCACCTACTGGACAGTAAACACCACCTACTGGACAGTAAACCCCGCCTACTGGGCAGTAAACACCACCTACTGGACAGTAAACCCCGCCTACTGGGCAGTAAACCCCGCCTACTGGGCAATAAACCCCACCTACTGGACAGTAAACCCCACCTACTGGACAGTAAACCCTGCCTACTGGGCAATAAACTCCGCCTACTGAACAGTAAACCCCACCTACTGGACAGTAAACCCTGCCTACTGGGCAATAAACCCCGCCTACTGGACAGTAAACCCCACCTACTGGACAGTAAACCCTGCCTACTGGGCAATAAACCCCGCCTACTGGACAGTAAACCCCACCTACTTGACTGTGAACCCCACCTACTGGACAGTACACCCCACCTACTGGACAGAAAGCGCCACCTACTATCCAATAAACACCATCTATTGGGCAGTAAACGCACCTAATGGACAGAAAACACCATCTACTGGACAGAAACCCCCCCCTACTGGACAGTAAACCCGCCTACTCACAGTAAATCCCGCCTACTGACAGTAAACCCCGCCTACTGGACAGTAAACCCCGCCTACTGGACAAAAAACCCACCTTCTGGACAGTAAACCCCAGCGACTGGGCAGTAAACACCACCTACTGGGAAGTAAACACCGCCTACTGGACAGTAAACCCATCTACTGGACAGAAAACCCCCCCTACTGGACAGTAAACACCGCCTACTGGGCAGCAAACCCCACCTACTGGGAGGTAAACACCGCCTACTGGACAGTAAACACCACCTACTGGGAAGTAAACCCCGCCCACAGGACAGTAAACCCCACCTACTGGGCAGTAAACACCACCTACTGGGCAGTAAACCCCACCTACTGGACAGTAAACACCACCTTCTGGGCAGTAAACACCGCCTACTGAACAGTAAACCCATCTACTGGACAGTAAACACCGCCTACTGGACAGTAAACCCATCTACTGGGAAGTAAACACCGCCTACTGGACAGTAAACACCACCTTCTGGGAAGTAAACACCGCCTACTGAACAGTAAACCCATCTACTGGGAAGTAAACACCACCTACTGGACAGTAAACACCACCTTCTGGGAAGTAAACACCGCCTACTGAACAGTAAGCCCATCTACTGGACAGTAAACACCGCCTACTGGACAGTAAACCCATCTACTGGGAAGTAAACACCGCCTACTGGACAGTAAACCCATCTACTGGACAGTAAACACCGCCTACTGGACTGTAAACCCCACCTACTGGGCAATAAACCCCGCCTACTAGACAGAAAACACCACCTACTGGGAAGTAAACACCACCTACTGGACAGTAAACCCATCTACTGGGAAGTAAACACCGCCTACTGGACAGTAAACCCATCTACTGGACAGTAAACACCGCCTACTGGACAGTAAACCCATCTACTGGACAGTAAACACCGCCTACTGGACAGTAAACCCATCTACTGGACAGTAAACACCGCCTACTGGACAGTAAACCCATCTACTGGACAGTAAACCCCGCCTACTGGACAGTAAACCCCACCTACTGGACAGTAGAACCTGCCTACTGGACAGAAAGCCCCGCCTACTATCCAATAAACACCATCTATTGGGCAGTAAACGCACATAATGGACAGAAAACACCACCGACTGAACAGTAAACACTGCCCACTTGACAGTAAACCCGCCTACTGGACAGTAAACCCCGCCTACTGACAGTAAACCCCGCCTACTGGACAGTAAACCACACCTACTGGACAGTAAACCCCGCCTACTGGACAGTAAACACCACCTACTGGGAAGTAAACACCGCCTACTGGACAGTAAACCCATCTACTGGACAGTAAACACCGCCTACTGGACAGTAAACCCATCTACTGGACAGTAAGCCTCGCCTACTGGACAGTAAACCCACCTACTGGGAAGTAAACACCGCCCACTGGGCAGCAAACCCCACCTACTGGGCAATAAACCCCGCCTACTGGACAGTAAACCCCACCTACTGGGCAATAAACCCCGCCTACTGGACAGTAAACCCCACCTACTGGGCAGTAAACACCACCTACTGGACAGTAAACCCCACCTACTGGGCAATAAACCCCGCCTACTAGACAGAAAACACCTCCTACTGGGAAGTAAACACCGCCTACTGGACAGTAAACCCATCTACTGGACAGTAAACACCGCCTACTGGACAGTAAACCCATCTACTGGACAGTAAACCCCGCCTACTGGTCAGTAAACCCACCTACGGGTAAGTAAACACCGCCCACTGGGCAGCAAACCCCACCTACTGGGCAATAAACCCCGCCTACTGGACAGTAAACCCCACCTACTGGGCAATAAACCCCACCTACTGGACAGTAAACCCCACCTACTGGGCAGTAAACACCACCTACTGGACAGTAAACCCCACCTACTGGGCAATAAACCCCGCCTACTGGACAGTAAACCCCACCTACTGGACAGTAAACCCCACCTACTGGGCAATAAACCCCGCCTACTAGACAGAAAACACCTCCTACTGGGAAGTAAACACCGCCTACTGGACAGTAAACCCATCTACTGGACAGTAAACACCGCCTACTGGACAGTAAACCCATCTACTGGGAAGTAAACACCGCCTACTGGACAGTAAACCCATCTACTGGACAGTAAACCCCACTTACTGGACAGTAAACACCGCCTACTGGACAGTAAACCCCACCAACTGGACAGTAAACACCGCCCACTGGACAGTAAACCCGCCTACTGGACAGTAAACCCCACCTACTGGACAGTAAACCCCACCTACTGGGCAATAAACCCCGCCTACTGGACAGTAAATCCCGCCTACTGTGCAGTAAACACCGCCTACTGGACAGTAAACCCCACATACTGGGCAATAATCACCACCTACTGGGAAGTAAACAACGCCTACTGGACAGTAAACCCATCTACTGGGACGTAAACCCTGCCTACTGGGCAATAATCACCACCTGCTGGACAGTAAACCCCGCCTACTGGACAGTACACCCCACCTACTGGACAGTACACCCCACCTACTGGACAGTAAACCCCACCTACTTGTCTGTAAAGGCCACCTACTGGACAGTAGACCCTGCCTACTGGACAGAAAGCCCCGCCTACTACACAATAAACACCATCTATTGGGCAGTAAACGCACCTAATGGACAGAAAACACCACCGACTGAACAGTAAACACTGCCCACTTGACAGTAAACCCGCCTACTGGACAGTTAACCCACCTACTGGACAGAAAATCCCGCCTACTGGGCAATAATCACCAACTACTAGACAGTAAACACCGCCTACTGGACAGTAAACCCATCTACTGGGCAGTAAACCCCGCCTACTGGACAGTAAACACCGCCTACTGGACAGTAAACCCATCTACTGGGCAGTAAACACCACCTACTGGACAGTAAACCCCACCTACTGGATAGTAAACCGCACCTACTGGGCAGTAAACCCCGCTTACTGGACAGTAAACCCCGCCTACTGGACAGTAAACCCATCTACTGGGCAGTAAACCCCGCCTACTGGACAGTAAACCCCGCCTACTGGGCAGTAAACCCTGCCTACTGGACAGTAAACGCCACCTACTGGACAGTAAACCCATCTACTGGGCAGTAAACACCACCTACTGGACAGTAAATCCCACCTACTGGACAGTAAACCGCACCTACTGGGCAGTAAACCCCGCCTACTGGACAGTAAACCCCACCTACTGAACTGTAAACCCCACCTACTGGGCAGTAAACACCGACTACTGGACAGTAAACCCCAATTACTGGACAGTAAACCCCGCCTACTGGACAGTAAACCCCACCTACTGGACAGTAAACACCGCCTACTGGACAGTAAACCCCAATTACTGGACAGTAAACCCCACCTACTGGACAGTAAACACCACCTGCTGGACAGTAAACCCCAATTACTGGACAGTAAACCCCACCTACTGGACAGTAAACCCCGCCTACTGGACAGTAAACCCCACCTACTGAACTGTAAACCCCGCCTACTGGACAGTAAACACCGCCTACTGGACAGTAAACCCCGCCTACTAGACAGAAAACAGCACCTACTGGGCAGTAAACCCCGCCTACTGGACAGTAAACCCCACCTACTGAACTGTAAACCCCGCCTACTGGACAGTAAACCCGCCTACTGGACAGTAAACCCCGCCTACTGGACAGTAAACCCCGCCTACTGGACAGTAAACACCACCTACTGGACAGTAAACACCGCCTACTGGACAGTAAACCCCACCTACTGGACAGTAAACATCACCTACTGGACAGTAAACCTCACCTACTGGACAGTAAACCCTGCCTACTGGGCAGTAAACCCCACCTACTGGACAGTAAACCCCGCCTACTGGGCTGTAAACCCCACCTACTGGACAGTAAACCCCGCCTACTGGGCAGTAAACACGGCCTACTGGACAGTAAACCCCACCTACTGGACAGTAAACCTCACCTACTGGACAGTAAACATCACCTACTGGACAGTAAACCCCACCTACTGGACAGTAAACCCTGCCTACTGGGCAGTAAACCCCACCTACTGGACAGTAAACCCCGCCTACTGGGCAGTAAACCCCGCCTACTGGGCAATAACCCCGCGTACTGGACAGTAAACCCCGCCTACTTGACTGTAAACCCCACCTACTGGACAGTAAACACCGCCTACTGGGCAGTAAACACCACCTACTGGACAGTAAACCCTGCCGACTGGGCAGTTAACCCCGCCTACTGGGCAATAAACCCCTCCTACTGGACAGTAAACCCCACCTACTGGACAGTAAACCCTGCCTACTGGGCAATAAACCCCGCCTACTGGACAGTAAACCCCACCTACTGGACAGTAAACCCTGCCTACTGGGCAATAAACCCCGCCTACTGGACAGTAAACCCCACCTACTGGACAGTAAACCCTGCCTACTGGGCAATAAACCCCGCCTACTGGACAGTAAACCCCACCTACTTGACTGTAAACCCCACCTACTGGACAGTAGACCCTGCCTACTGGACAGAAAGCGCCGCCTACTATCCAATAAACACCATCTATTGGGCAGTAAACGCACCTAATGGACAGAAAACACCACCGACTGAACAGTAAACACTGCCCACTTGACAGTAAACCCGCCTACTCACAGTAAACCCCGCCTACTGACAGTAAACCCCGCCTACTGGACAGTAAACCCCGCCTACTGGACAGTAAACCCGCCTACGGGACAGTAAACCCCGCCTACTGGACAGTAAACCCGCCTACTGGACAGTAAACCCCGCCTACTGGACAGTAAACCCCACGAACTGGGCAGTAAACCCCGCCTACTGGACAGTAAACCCCGCCTACTGGACAGTAATCCCCACCTACTGGACAGTAAACACCACCTACTATACAATAAACACCACCTACTGGACAGTAAACCCACCAACTGGACAACAAACCCCACCTACTGGACTGTACACCCCACCTACTGGACAGTAATCCCCACCTACTGGACAGTAAACCTCACCTACTGGTCAGTAAACACCACCTACTATACAATAAACACCACCTACTGGACAGTAAACCCACCAACTGGACAACAAACCCCGCCTACTGGACTGTACACCCCACCTACTGGGCAGTAAACCCCGCCTACTGGACAGTAAACCCCACCTACTGGACAGGAAACCCCGCCTACTGGACAGTAAACCCCGCCTACTGGACAGTAAACCCCACCTACTGGACTGTACACCCCACCTACTGGACAGTGAACACCGCACACTGGACAGAAAATCCCACCTACTGGGCAATAATCACCAACTACTGGACAGTAAACCACAATTACTGGACAGTAAACACCGCCTACTGGGAAGTGAACACCGCCTACTGGACAGTAAACCCCGCCCACTTGACAGTAAACCCCGCCTACTGGACAGTAAACCCCACCGACTGGACAGTAATCCCCACCTACTGGACAGTAAACCCCGCCTACTGGACAGTAAACCCCGCCTACTGTGAAGTAAACCCCGCCTACTGGACAGTAAACCCCACCTACTGACAGTAAACCCCGCCTACTGGACAGTAAACCCCGCCTACTGGGAAGAAAACACCGCCCACTGGGCAGCAAACCCCACCTACTGAACTGTAAACCCCGCCTACTGGACAGTAAACCCACCTACTGGAGAGTAAACCCCACCTACTGTACAGTAAACACCACCTACTGGGCAATAAACCCCGCCTACTGGACAGTAAACCCATCTACTGGACAGAAAACCCCCCTACTGGACAGTAAACACCGCCTACTGGGCAGCAAACCCCACCTACTGGGAAGTAAACACCGACTACTGGACAGTTAACACCACCTACTGGACAGTAAACACCGCCTACTGGGCAGCAAACCCCACCTACTGGGAAGTAAACACCGCCTACTGGACAGAAACCCCCCACTACTGGACAGTAAACACCGGCTACTGGACAGTAAACTCCACCTACTGGACAGTAAACCCCGCCTACTGGACAGTAAACCCCGCCTACTGGACAGTAAACCCCGCCTACTGGGAAGTAAACACCGCCTACTGGACAGTAAACCCCAACTACTGGACAGTAAACCCTGCCTACTGGACAGTAAACCCCGCCTACTGTGAATTAAACCCCGCCTACTGGACAGTAAACCCCGCCTACTGGACAGTAAACCCCGCCTACTGGGAAGTAAACACCGCCCACTGGGCAGCAAACCCCGCCTACTGGGCAGTAAACCCTGCCTATTGGACAGTAAACCCCGCCTACTGTGAAGTAAACCCCGCCTACTGGACAGTAAACCCCGCCTACTGACAGTAAACCCTGCCTACTGGACAGTAAACCCCGCCTACTGGGAAGTAAACACCACCCACTGGGCATCAAACCCCACCTACTGAACTGTAAACCCCGCCTACTGGACAGTAAACCCCGCCTACTGGACAGTAAACCCCGCCTACTGGACAGTAAACACCACCTACTGGGCAATAAACCCCGCCTACTGGACAGTAAACCCCACCTACTGGGCAATAAAACCCGCCCACTGGACAGTAAACCCCACCTACTGGGAAGTAAACACCGCCTACTGAACAGTAAACCCATCTACTGGACAGTAAACACCACCTACTGGACAGTAAACCCATCTACTGGGAAGTAAACACCGCCTACTGGACAGTAAACCCATCTACTGGACAGTAAACACCGCCTACTGGACAGTAAACCCCACCTACGGGTAAGTAAACACCGCCCACTGGGCAGCAAACCCCACCTACTGGGCAATAAACCCCGCCTACTGGACAGTAAACCCCACCTACTGGGCAATAAACCCCACCTACTGGACAGTAAACCCCACCTACTGGGCAGTAAACACCACCTACTGGACAGTAAACCCCACCTACTGGGCAATAAACCCCGCCTACTGGACAGTAAACCCCACCTACTGGACAGTAAACCCCACCTACTGGGCAATAAACCCCGCCTACTAGACAGAAAACACCTCCTACTGGGAAGTAAACACCGCCTACTGGACAGTAAACCCATCTACTGGACAGTAAACACCGCCTACTGGACAGTAAACCCATCTACTGGGAAGTAAACACCGCCTACTGGACAGTAAACCCATCTACTGGACAGTAAACCCCACTTACTGGACAGTAAACCGCGCCTACTGGACAGTAATCCCCACCTACTGGACAGTAATCACCACCTACTGGACAGTACACCCCACCTACTGGACAGTAAACCCCACCTACTGGGCAGTAAACCTATCTACTGGGCAGTAAAATCCAGCTACTGGACAGTAAACCCATCTACTGGGCAATAATCACCACCTACTGGGAAGTAAACATCACCTACTGGACAGTAAACCCCACCTACTGGACAGTAAACCCCGCCTACTGGACAGTAAACCCACTGACTGGACAGTAAACCCCACCTACTGGACAGTAAACCCCACCTACTGGACAGTAAACCTGCCTACTGGACAGTAAACCCCACCTACTGAACTGTAAACACCGCCTACTGGACAGTAAACATCACCTACTGGACAGTAAACCCCGCCTACTGAACTGTAAACCCCGCCTACCTGACAGTAAACCCCACCTACTGGACAGTAAACCCCACCTACTGAACTGTAAACACCGCCTACTGGACAGTAAACCCATCTACTGGACAGTAAACCCCGCCTACTGGTCAGTAAACCCACCTACGGGTAAGTAAACACCGCCCACTGGGCAGCAAACCCCACCTACTGGGCAATAAACCCCGCCTACTGGACAGTAAACCCCACCTACTGGGCAATAAACCCCACCTACTGGACAGTAAACCCCACCTACTGGGCAGTAAACACCACCTACTGGACAGTAAACCCCACCTACTGGGCAATAAACCCCGCCTACTGGACAGTAAACCCCACCTACTGGACAGTAAACCCCACCTACTGGGCAATAAACCCCGCCTACTAGACAGAAAACACCTCCTACTGGGAAGTAAACACCGCCTACTGGACAGTAAACCCATCTACTGGACAGTAAACACCGCCTACTGGACAGTAAACCCATCTACTGGGAAGTAAACACCGCCTACTGGACAGTAAACCCATCTACTGGACAGTAAACCCCACTTACTGGACAGTAAACCGCGCCTACTGGACAGTAATCCCCACCTACTGGACAGTAATCACCACCTACTGGACAGTACACCCCACCTACTGGACAGTAAACCCCACCTACTGGGCAGTAAACCTATCTACTGGGCAGTAAAATCCAGCTACTGGACAGTAAACCCATCTACTGGGCAATAATCACCACCTACTGGGAAGTAAACATCACCTACTGGACAGTAAACCCCACCTACTGGACAGTAAACCCCGCCTACTGGACAGTAAATCCCGCCTACTGTGCAGTAAAAACCGCCTACTGGACAGTAAACCCCACCTACTGGACAGTAAACCTGCCTACTGGACAGTAAACCCCACCTACTGAACTGTAAACACCGCCTACTGGACAGTAAACACCACCTACTGGACAGTAAACCCCACCAACTGGACAGTAGACCCTGCCTACTGGACAGAAAGCCCCGCCTACTACACAATAAACACCATCTATTGGGCAGTAAACGCACCTAATGGACAGAAATCACCAACTACTGAACAGTAAACACTGCCCACTTGACAGTAAACCCGCCTACTCACAGTAAACCCCGCCTACTGGACAGTAAACCCACCTACTGGACAGAAAATCCCGCCGACTGGGCAACAATCACCAACTACTGGACAGTAAGCACCGCCTACAGGGCAGTAAACCCCAATTACTGGACAGTAAACCCCGCCTACTGGACAGTAAACACCACCTACTGGACAGTAAACCCCAATTACTGGACAGTAAACCCCGCCTACTGGACAGTAAACCCCACCTACTGGACAGTAAACCCCGCCTACTGGACAGTAAACACCACCTACTGGACAGAAAACCCATCTACTGGACAGAAAACCCATCTACTGGACAGTAAACCCCGCCCACTGGACAGTAAACCCCACCTACTGGACAGAAAACCCATCTACTGGACAGTAAACCCCACCCACTGGACAGTAAACCCCACCTACTGGACAGTAAACCCCGCCTACTTGACAGAAAACCCATCTACTGGACAGTAAACCCCGCCCACTGGACAGTAAACCCCACCTACTGGACAGTAAACACCGCCTACTGGACAGTAAACCCCACCTACTGGACAGTAAACCCCGCCTACTGAACTGTAAACCCCGCCTACTGGACAGTAAACCCCACCTACTGAACTGTAAACCCCGCCTACTGGACAGTAAACACCGCCTACTGGACAGTAAACCCCGCCTACTGGACAGAAAACCGCACCTACTGGGCAGTAAACCCCGCCTACTGGACAATAAACCCCACCTACTGAACTGTAAACCCCGCCTACTGGACAGTAAACCCGCCTACTAGACAGTAAACCCCGCCTACTGGACAGTAAACCGCGCCTACTGGACAGTAATCCCCACCTACTGGACAGTAATCACCACCTACTGGACAGTAAACCCACTGACTGGACAGTGAACCCCGCCTACTGGACAGTAAACCCCGCCTACTGGACAGTAAACCCACTGACTGGACAGTAAACACCACCTTCTGGGCAGTAAACACCGCCTACTGAACAGTAAACCCATCTACTGGTTTATTGCCCAGTAGGTGGGGTTTACTGTCCAGTAGGTGGGGTTTACTGTCCAGTAGGCGGTTTTTACTGCACAGTAGGCGGGATTTACTGTCCAGTAGGCGGGGTTTATTGCCCAGTAGGTGGGGTTTACTGTCCAGTAGGTGGGGTTTACTGTCCAGTAGGTGGGGTTTACTGTCCAGTGGGCGGTGTTTACTGTCCAGTAAGTGGGGTTTACTGTCCAGTAGATGGGTTTACTGTCCAGTAGGCGGTGTTTACTTCCCAGTAGATGGGTTTACTGTCCAGTAGGTGGTGTTTACTGCCCAGTAGGTGGGGTTTACTGTCCAGTAGGCGGGGTTTATTGCCCAGTAGGTGGGGTTTACTGTCCAGTAGGCGGGGTTTATTGCCCAGTAGGTGGGGTTTGCTGCCCAGTGGGCGGTGTTTATTGCCCAGTAGGCGGGGTTTACTGTCCAGTAGGCAGGGTTTACTGTCCAGTAGATGGGTTTACTGTCCAGTAGGCGGTGTTTACTGTCCAGTAGGTGGTGTTTACTGTCCAGTAGGCGGGGTTTACTGTCCAGTAGGCGGGGTTTACTGTCCAGTACGCGTGGTTTACTGTCCAGTAGGCGGGGTTTACTGTCCAGTAGGCGGGGTTTACTGTCCAGTAGGCGGCTTTACTGTCAAGTGGGCAGTGTTTACTGTTCAGTTGGTGGTGTTTTCTGTCCATTAGGTGCGTTTACTGCCCAATAGATGGTGTTTATTGGATAGTAGGCGGGGCTTTCTGTCCAGTAGGCAGGGTCTACTGTCCAGTAGGTGGGGTTTACTGTCCAGTAGGCGGGGTTTACTGTCCAGTAGGCGGTGTTTACTGTCCAGTAGATGGGTTTACTGTCCAGTAGGCGGTGTTTACTGTCCAGTAGATGGGTTTACTGTCCAGTGGGCGGTGTTTACTGTCCAGTTGGTGGGGTTTACTGTCCAGTAGGTGGTGTTTACTGTCCAGTAAGTGGGGTTTACTGTCCAGTAGATGGGTTTACTGTCCAGTAGGCGGTGTTTACTTCCCAGTAGATGGGTTTACTGTCCAGTACCCCGCCTACCTGACAGTAAACCCCACCTACTGGACAGTAAACCCCACCTACTGAACTGTAAACACCGCCTACTGGACAGTAAACATCACCTACTGGACAGTAAACCCCGCCTACTGAACTGTAAACCCCGCCTACCTGACAGTAAACCCCACCTACTGGACAGTAAACCCCACCTACTGAACTGTAAACACCGCCTACTGGACAGTAAACACCACCTACTGGACAGTAAACCCCGCCTACTGAACTGTAAACCCCGCCTACTGGACAGTAAACCCCACCTACTGAACTGTAAACACCGCCTACTGGACAGTAAACACCGCCTACTGGACAGTAAACCCCGCCTACTGGACAGAAAACCGCACCTACTGGGCAGTAAACCCCGCCTACTGGACAGTAAACATCACCTACTGGACAGTAAACCCCACCTACTGGACAGTAAACCCCACCTACTGAACTGTAAACCCCGCCTACTGGACAGTAAACCCACTGACTGGACAGTAAACATCACCTACTGGACAGTAAACCCCACCTACTGGACAGTAAACCCACTGACTGGACAGTGAACCCCGCCTACTGGACAGTAAACCCCGCCTACTGGACAGTAAACCCACTGACTGGACAGTAAACACCACCTTCTGGGCAGTAAACACCGCCTACTGAACAGTAAACCCATCTACTGGACAGTAAACACCGCCTACTGGACAGTAAACCCATCTACTGGGAAGTAAACACCGCCTACTGGACAGTAAACACCACCTTCTGGGAAGTAAACACCGCCTACTGAACAGTAAACCCATCTACTGGGAAGTAAACACCACCTACTGGACAGTAAACACCACCTTCTGGGAAGTAAACACCGCCTACTGAACAGTAAGCCCATCTACTGGACAGTAAACACCGCCTACTGGACAGTAAACCCATCTACTGGGAAGTAAACACCGCCTACTGGACAGTAAACCCATCTACTGGACAGTAAACACCGCCTACTGGACTGTAAACCCCACCTACTGGGCAATAAACCCCGCCTACTAGACAGAAAACACCACCTACTGGGAAGTAAACACCACCTACTGGACAGTAAACCCATCTACTGGGAAGTAAACACCGCCTACTGGACAGTAAACCCATCTACTGGACAGTAAACACCGCCTACTGGACAGTAAACCCATCTACTGGACAGTAAACACCGCCTACTGGACAGTAAACCCATCTACTGGACAGTAAACACCGCCTACTGGACAGTAAACCCATCTACTGGACAGTAAACCCCGCCTACTGGACAGTAAACCCCACCTACTGGACAGTAGAACCTGCCTACTGGACAGAAAGCCCCGCCTACTATCCAATAAACACCATCTATTGGGCAGTAAACGCACATAATGGACAGAAAACACCACCGACTGAACAGTAAACACTGCCCACTTGACAGTAAACCCGCCTACTGGACAGTAAACCCCGCCTACTGACAGTAAACCCCGCCTACTGGACAGTAAACCACACCTACTGGACAGTAAACCCCACCTACTGGACAGTAAACACCACCTACTGGGAAGTAAACACCGCCTACTGGACAGTAAACCCATCTACTGGACAGTAAACACCGCCTACTGGACAGTAAACCCATCTACTGGACAGTAAGCCCCGCCTACTGGACAGTAAACCCACCTACTGGGAAGTAAACACCGCCCACTGGGCAGCAAACCCCACCTACTGGGCAATAAACCCCGCCTACTGGACAGTAAACCCCACCTACTGGGCAATAAACCCCGCCTACTGGACAGTAAACCCCACCTACTGGGCAGTAAACACCACCTACTGGACAGTAAACCCCACCTACTGGGCAATAAACCCCGCCTACTAGACAGAAAACACCTCCTACTGGGAAGTAAACACCGCCTACTGGACAGTAAACCCATCTACTGGACAGTAAACACCGCCTACTGGACAGTAAACCCATCTACTGGACAGTAAACCCCGCCTACTGGTCAGTAAACCCACCTACGGGTAAGTAAACACCGCCCACTGGGCAGCAAACCCCACCTACTGGGCAATAAACCCCGCCTACTGGACAGTAAACCCCACCTACTGGGCAATAAACCCCACCTACTGGACAGTAAACCCCACCTACTGGGCAGTAAACACCACCTACTGGACAGTAAACCCCACCTACTGGGCAATAAACCCCGCCTACTGGACAGTAAACCCCACCTACTGGACAGTAAACCCCACCTACTGGGCAATAAACCCCGCCTACTAGACAGAAAACACCTCCTACTGGGAAGTAAACACCGCCTACTGGACAGTAAACCCATCTACTGGACAGTAAACACCGCCTACTGGACAGTAAACCCATCTACTGGGAAGTAAACACCGCCTACTGGACAGTAAACCCATCTACTGGACAGTAAACCCCACTTACTGGACAGTAAACACCGCCTACTGGACAGTAAACCCCACCAACTGGACAGTAAACACCGCCCACTGGACAGTAAACCCGCCTACTGGACAGTAAACCCCACCTACTGGACAGTAAACCCCACCTACTGGGCAATAAACCCCGCCTACTGGACAGTAAATCCCGCCTACTGTGCAGTAAACACCGCCTACTGGACAGTAAACCCCACATACTGGGCAATAATCACCACCTACTGGGAAGTAAACAACGCCTACTGGACAGTAAACCCATCTACTGGGACGTAAACCCTGCCTACTGGGCAATAATCACCACCTGCTGGACAGTAAACCCCGCCTACTGGACAGTACACCCCACCTACTGGACAGTACACCCCACCTACTGGACAGTAAACCCCACCTACTTGTCTGTAAAGGCCACCTACTGGACAGTAGACCCTGCCTACTGGACAGAAAGCCCCGCCTACTACACAATAAACACCATCTATTGGGCAGTAAACGCACCTAATGGACAGAAAACACCACCGACTGAACAGTAAACACTGCCCACTTGACAGTAAACCCGCCTACTGGACAGTTAACCCACCTACTGGACAGAAAATCCCGCCTACTGGGCAATAATCACCAACTACTAGACAGTAAACACCGCCTACTGGACAGTAAACCCATCTACTGGGCAGTAAACCCCGCCTACTGGACAGTAAACACCGCCTACTGGACAGTAAACCCATCTACTGGGCAGTAAACACCACCTACTGGACAGTAAACCCCACCTACTGGATAGTAAACCGCACCTACTGGGCAGTAAACCCCGCTTACTGGACAGTAAACCCCGCCTACTGGACAGTAAACCCATCTACTGGGCAGTAAACCCCGCCTACTGGACAGTAAACCCCGCCTACTGGGCAGTAAACCCTGCCTACTGGACAGTAAACGCCACCTACTGGACAGTAAACCCATCTACTGGGCAGTAAACACCACCTACTGGACAGTAAATCCCACCTACTGGACAGTAAACCGCACCTACTGGGCAGTAAACCCCGCCTACTGGACAGTAAACCCCACCTACTGAACTGTAAACCCCACCTACTGGGCAGTAAACACCGACTACTGGACAGTAAACCCCAATTACTGGACAGTAAACCCCGCCTACTGGACAGTAAACCCCACCTACTGGACAGTAAACACCGCCTACTGGACAGTAAATCCCAATTACTGGACAGTAAACCCCACCTACTGGACAGTAAACACCACCTGCTGGACAGTAAACCCCAATTACTGGACAGTAAACCCCACCTACTGAACTGTAAACCCCGCCTACTGGACAGTAAACACCGCCTACTGGACAGTAAACCCCGCCTACTAGACAGAAAACAGCACCTACTGGGCAGTAAACCCCGCCTACTGGACAGTAAACCCCACCTACTGAACTGTAAACCCCGCCTACTGGACAGTAAACCCGCCTACTGGACAGTAAACCCCGCCTACTGGACAGTAAACCCCGCCTACTGGACAGTAAACACCACCTACTGGACAGTAAACACCGCCTACTGGACAGTAAACCCCACCTACTGGACAGTAAACATCACCTACTGGACAGTAAACCTCACCTACTGGACAGTAAACCCTGCCTACTGGGCAGTAAACCCCACCTACTGGACAGTAAACCCCGCCTACTGGGCTGTAAACCCCACCTACTGGACAGTAAACCCCGCCTACTGGGCAGTAAACACGGCCTACTGGACAGTAAACCCCACCTACTGGACAGTAAACCTCACCTACTGGACAGTAAACATCACCTACTGGACAGTAAACCCCACCTACTGGACAGTAAACCCTGCCTACTGGGCAGTAAACCCCACCTACTGGACAGTAAACCCCGCCTACTGGGCAGTAAACCCCGCCTACTGGGCAATAACCCCGCGTACTGGACAGTAAACCCCGCCTACTTGACTGTAAACCCCACCTACTGGACAGTAAACACCGCCTACTGGGCAGTAAACACCACCTACTGGACAGTAAACCCTGCCGACTGGGCAGTTAACCCCGCCTACTGGGCAATAAACCCCTCCTACTGGACAGTAAACCCCACCTACTGGACAGTAAACCCTGCCTACTGGGCAATAAACCCCGCCTACTGGACAGTAAACCCCACCTACTGGACAGTAAACCCTGCCTACTGGGCAATAAACCCCGCCTACTGGACAGTAAACCCCACCTACTGGACAGTAAACCCTGCCTACTGGGCAATAAACCCCGCCTACTGGACAGTAAACCCCACCTACTTGACTGTAAACCCCACCTACTGGACAGTAGACCCTGCCTACTGGACAGAAAGCGCCGCCTACTATCCAATAAACACCATCTATTGGGCAGTAAACGCACCTAATGGACAGAAAACACCACCGACTGAACAGTAAACACTGCCCACTTGACAGTAAACCCGCCTACTCACAGTAAACCCCGCCTACTGACAGTAAACCCCGCCTACTGGACAGTAAACCCCGCCTACTGGACAGTAAACCCGCCTACGGGACAGTAAACCCCGCCTACTGGACAGTAAACCCGCCTACTGGACAGTAAACCCCGCCTACTGGACAGTAAACCCCACGAACTGGGCAGTAAACCCCGCCTACTGGACAGTAAACCCCGCCTACTGGACAGTAATCCCCACCTACTGGACAGTAAACACCACCTACTATACAATAAACACCACCTACTGGACAGTAAACCCACCAACTGGACAACAAACCCCACCTACTGGACTGTACACCCCACCTACTGGACAGTAATCCCCACCTACTGGACAGTAAACCTCACCTACTGGTCAGTAAACACCACCTACTATACAATAAACACCACCTACTGGACAGTAAACCCACCAACTGGACAACAAACCCCGCCTACTGGACTGTACACCCCACCTACTGGGCAGTAAACCCCGCCTACTGGACAGTAAACCCCACCTACTGGACAGGAAACCCCGCCTACTGGACAGTAAACCCCGCCTACTGGACAGTAAACCCCACCTACTGGACTGTACACCCCACCTACTGGACAGTGAACACCGCACACTGGACAGAAAATCCCACCTACTGGGCAATAATCACCAACTACTGGACAGTAAACCACAATTACTGGACAGTAAACACCGCCTACTGGGAAGTGAACACCGCCTACTGGACAGTAAACCCCGCCCACTTGACAGTAAACCCCGCCTACTGGACAGTAAACCCCACCGACTGGACAGTAATCCCCACCTACTGGACAGTAAACCCCGCCTACTGGACAGTAAACCCCGCCTACTGTGAAGTAAACCCCGCCTACTGGACAGTAAACCCCACCTACTGACAGTAAACCCCGCCTACTGGACAGTAAACCCCGCCTACTGGGAAGAAAACACCGCCCACTGGGCAGCAAACCCCACCTACTGAACTGTAAACCCCGCCTACTGGACAGTAAACCCACCTACTGGAGAGTAAACCCCACCTACTGTACAGTAAACACCACCTACTGGGCAATAAACCCCGCCTACTGGACAGTAAACCCATCTACTGGACAGAAAACCCCCCTACTGGACAGTAAACACCGCCTACTGGGCAGCAAACCCCACCTACTGGGAAGTAAACACCGACTACTGGACAGTTAACACCACCTACTGGACAGTAAACACCGCCTACTGGGCAGCAAACCCCACCTACTGGGAAGTAAACACCGCCTACTGGACAGAAACCCCCCACTACTGGACAGTAAACACCGGCTACTGGACAGTAAACTCCACCTACTGGACAGTAAACCCCGCCTACTGGACAGTAAACCCCGCCTACTGGACAGTAAACCCCGCCTACTGGGAAGTAAACACCGCCTACTGGACAGTAAACCCCAACTACTGGACAGTAAACCCTGCCTACTGGACAGTAAACCCCGCCTACTGTGAATTAAACCCCGCCTACTGGACAGTAAACCCCGCCTACTGGACAGTAAACCCCGCCTACTGGGAAGTAAACACCGCCCACTGGGCAGCAAACCCCGCCTACTGGGCAGTAAACCCTGCCTATTGGACAGTAAACCCCGCCTACTGTGAAGTAAACCCCGCCTACTGGACAGTAAACCCCGCCTACTGACAGTAAACCCTGCCTACTGGACAGTAAACCCCGCCTACTGGGAAGTAAACACCACCCACTGGGCATCAAACCCCACCTACTGAACTGTAAACCCCGCCTACTGGACAGTAAACCCCGCCTACTGGACAGTAAACCCCGCCTACTGGACAGTAAACACCACCTACTGGGCAATAAACCCCGCCTACTGGACAGTAAACCCCACCTACTGGGCAATAAAACCCGCCCACTGGACAGTAAACCCCACCTACTGGGAAGTAAACACCGCCTACTGAACAGTAAACCCATCTACTGGACAGTAAACACCACCTACTGGACAGTAAACCCATCTACTGGGAAGTAAACACCGCCTACTGGACAGTAAACCCATCTACTGGACAGTAAACACCGCCTACTGGACAGTAAACCCCACCTACTGGGAAGTAAACACCGCCTACTGGACAGTAAACCCATCTACTGGACAGTAAACACCGCCTACTGGACAGTAAACCCATCTACTGGGAAGTAAACACCGCCTACTGGACAGTAAACCCATCTACTGGACAGTAAACCCCACTTACTGGACAGTAAACACCACCTACTGGACAGTAAACCCCACCAACTGGACAGTAAACACCGCCCACTGGACAGTAAACCCATCTACTGGACAGTAAACACCGCCTACTGGACAGTAAACCCATCTACTGGACAGTAAACACCGCCTACTGGACAGTAAACCCATCTACTGGACAGTAAACCCCGCCTACTGGACAGTAAACCCCACCTACTGGACAGTAGACCCTGCCTACTGGACAGAAAGCCCCGCCTACTATCCAATAAACACCATCTATTGGGCAGTAAACGCACCTAATGGACAGAAAACACCACCAACTGAACAGTAAACACTGCCCACTTGACAGTAAAGCCGCCTACTGGACAGTAAACCCCGCCTACTGGACAGTAAACCCCGCCTACTGGACAGTAAACCACGCGTACTGGACAGTAAACCCCGCCTACTGGACAGTAAACCCCGCCTACTGGACAGTAAACACCACCTACTGGACAGTAAACACCGCCTACTGGACAGTAAACCCATCTACTGGACAGTAAACCCTGCCTACTGGACAGTAAACCCCGCCTACTGGGCAATAAACACCGCCCACTGGGCAGCAAACCCCACCTACTGGGCAATAAACCCCGCCTACTGGACAGTAAACCCCACCTACTGGGCAATAAACCCCGCCTACTGGACAGTAAACCCCACCTACTGGGCAGTAAACACCACCTACTGGACAGTAAACCCATCTACTGGGAAGTAAACACCGCCTACTGGACAGTAAACCCATCTACTGGACAGTAAACCCCACTTACTGGACAGTAAACACCGCCCACTGGACAGTAAACCCCACCTACTGGACAGTAAACCCCACCTACTGGACAGTAAACCCCACCTACTGGGCAATAAACCCCGCCTACTGGACAGTAAATCCCGCCTACTGTGCAGTAAAAACCGCCTACTGGACAGTAAACCCCACCTACTGGACAGTAAACCCCACCTACTGGGCAATAAACCCCGCCTACTGGACAGTAAATCCCGCCTACTGTGCAGTAAAAACCGCCTACTGGACAGTAAACCCCACATACTGGGCAAGAATCACCACCTGCTGGACAGTAAACCCCGCCTACTGAACAGTACACCCCACCTACTGGACAGTAAACACCACCTACTGGACAGTAAACCCCACCAACTGGACAGTAGACCCTGCCTACTGGACAGAAAGCCCCGCCTACTACACAATAAACACCATCTATTGGGCAGTAAACGCACCTAATGGACAGAAATCACCAACTACTGAACAGTAAACACTGCCCACTTGACAGTAAACCCGCCTACTCACAGTAAACCCCGCCTACTGGACAGTAAACACCACCTTCTGGGCAGTAAACACCGCCTACTGAACAGTAAACCCATCTACTGGACAGTAAACACCGCCTACTGGACAGTAAACCCATCTACTGGGAAGTAAACACCGCCTACTGGACAG
Organism: Chiloscyllium punctatum; assembly: GCF_047496795.1. Taxonomy (NCBI): domain Eukaryota; kingdom Metazoa; phylum Chordata; class Chondrichthyes; order Orectolobiformes; family Hemiscylliidae; genus Chiloscyllium; species Chiloscyllium punctatum. The sequence goes on along the minus strand of NC_092785.1, from coordinate 26,680,370 downwards.
TAAACACCACCTTCTGGGAAGTAAACACCGCCTACTGAACAGTAAACCCATCTACTGGGAAGTAAACACCACCTACTGGACAGTAAACACCACCTTCTGGGAAGTAAACACCGCCTACTGAACAGTAAGCCCATCTACTGGACAGTAAACACCGCCTACTGGACAGTAAACCCATCTACTGGGAAGTAAACACCGCCTACTGGACAGTAAACCCATCTACTGGACAGTAAACACCGCCTACTGGACTGTAAACCCCACCTACTGGGCAATAAACCCCGCCTACTAGACAGAAAACACCACCTACTGGGAAGTAAACACCACCTACTGGACAGTAAACCCATCTACTGGGAAGTAAACACCGCCTACTGGACAGTAAACCCATCTACTGGACAGTAAACACCGCCTACTGGACAGTAAACCCATCTACTGGACAGTAAACACCGCCTACTGGACAGTAAACCCATCTACTGGACAGTAAACACCGCCTACTGGACAGTAAACCCATCTACTGGACAGTAAACCCCGCCTACTGGACAGTAAACCCCACCTACTGGACAGTAGAACCTGCCTACTGGACAGAAAGCCCCGCCTACTATCCAATAAACACCATCTATTGGGCAGTAAACGCACATAATGGACAGAAAACACCACCGACTGAACAGTAAACACTGCCCACTTGACAGTAAACCCGCCTACTGGACAGTAAACCCCGCCTACTGACAGTAAACCCCGCCTACTGGACAGTAAACCACACCTACTGGACAGTAAACCCCACCTACTGGACAGTAAACACCACCTACTGGGAAGTAAACACCGCCTACTGGACAGTAAACCCATCTACTGGACAGTAAACACCGCCTACTGGACAGTAAACCCATCTACTGGACAGTAAGCCCCGCCTACTGGACAGTAAACCCACCTACTGGGAAGTAAACACCGCCCACTGGGCAGCAAACCCCACCTACTGGGCAATAAACCCCGCCTACTGGACAGTAAACCCCACCTACTGGGCAATAAACCCCGCCTACTGGACAGTAAACCCCACCTACTGGGCAGTAAACACCACCTACTGGACAGTAAACCCCACCTACTGGGCAATAAACCCCGCCTACTAGACAGAAAACACCTCCTACTGGGAAGTAAACACCGCCTACTGGACAGTAAACCCATCTACTGGACAGTAAACACCGCCTACTGGACAGTAAACCCATCTACTGGACAGTAAACCCCGCCTACTGGTCAGTAAACCCACCTACGGGTAAGTAAACACCGCCCACTGGGCAGCAAACCCCACCTACTGGGCAATAAACCCCGCCTACTGGACAGTAAACCCCACCTACTGGGCAATAAACCCCACCTACTGGACAGTAAACCCCACCTACTGGGCAGTAAACACCACCTACTGGACAGTAAACCCCACCTACTGGGCAATAAACCCCGCCTACTGGACAGTAAACCCCACCTACTGGACAGTAAACCCCACCTACTGGGCAATAAACCCCGCCTACTAGACAGAAAACACCTCCTACTGGGAAGTAAACACCGCCTACTGGACAGTAAACCCATCTACTGGACAGTAAACACCGCCTACTGGACAGTAAACCCATCTACTGGGAAGTAAACACCGCCTACTGGACAGTAAACCCATCTACTGGACAGTAAACCCCACTTACTGGACAGTAAACACCGCCTACTGGACAGTAAACCCCACCAACTGGACAGTAAACACCGCCCACTGGACAGTAAACCCGCCTACTGGACAGTAAACCCCACCTACTGGACAGTAAACCCCACCTACTGGGCAATAAACCCCGCCTACTGGACAGTAAATCCCGCCTACTGTGCAGTAAACACCGCCTACTGGACAGTAAACCCCACATACTGGGCAATAATCACCACCTACTGGGAAGTAAACAACGCCTACTGGACAGTAAACCCATCTACTGGGACGTAAACCCTGCCTACTGGGCAATAATCACCACCTGCTGGACAGTAAACCCCGCCTACTGGACAGTACACCCCACCTACTGGACAGTACACCCCACCTACTGGACAGTAAACCCCACCTACTTGTCTGTAAAGGCCACCTACTGGACAGTAGACCCTGCCTACTGGACAGAAAGCCCCGCCTACTACACAATAAACACCATCTATTGGGCAGTAAACGCACCTAATGGACAGAAAACACCACCGACTGAACAGTAAACACTGCCCACTTGACAGTAAACCCGCCTACTGGACAGTTAACCCACCTACTGGACAGAAAATCCCGCCTACTGGGCAATAATCACCAACTACTAGACAGTAAACACCGCCTACTGGACAGTAAACCCATCTACTGGGCAGTAAACCCCGCCTACTGGACAGTAAACACCGCCTACTGGACAGTAAACCCATCTACTGGGCAGTAAACACCACCTACTGGACAGTAAACCCCACCTACTGGATAGTAAACCGCACCTACTGGGCAGTAAACCCCGCTTACTGGACAGTAAACCCCGCCTACTGGACAGTAAACCCATCTACTGGGCAGTAAACCCCGCCTACTGGACAGTAAACCCCGCCTACTGGGCAGTAAACCCTGCCTACTGGACAGTAAACGCCACCTACTGGACAGTAAACCCATCTACTGGGCAGTAAACACCACCTACTGGACAGTAAATCCCACCTACTGGACAGTAAACCGCACCTACTGGGCAGTAAACCCCGCCTACTGGACAGTAAACCCCACCTACTGAACTGTAAACCCCACCTACTGGGCAGTAAACACCGACTACTGGACAGTAAACCCCAATTACTGGACAGTAAACCCCGCCTACTGGACAGTAAACCCCACCTACTGGACAGTAAACACCGCCTACTGGACAGTAAACCCCAATTACTGGACAGTAAACCCCACCTACTGGACAGTAAACACCACCTGCTGGACAGTAAACCCCAATTACTGGACAGTAAACCCCACCTACTGAACTGTAAACCCCGCCTACTGGACAGTAAACACCGCCTACTGGACAGTAAACCCCGCCTACTAGACAGAAAACAGCACCTACTGGGCAGTAAACCCCGCCTACTGGACAGTAAACCCCACCTACTGAACTGTAAACCCCGCCTACTGGACAGTAAACCCGCCTACTGGACAGTAAACCCCGCCTACTGGACAGTAAACCCCGCCTACTGGACAGTAAACACCACCTACTGGACAGTAAACACCGCCTACTGGACAGTAAACCCCACCTACTGGACAGTAAACATCACCTACTGGACAGTAAACCTCACCTACTGGACAGTAAACCCTGCCTACTGGGCAGTAAACCCCACCTACTGGACAGTAAACCCCGCCTACTGGGCTGTAAACCCCACCTACTGGACAGTAAACCCCGCCTACTGGGCAGTAAACACGGCCTACTGGACAGTAAACCCCACCTACTGGACAGTAAACCTCACCTACTGGACAGTAAACATCACCTACTGGACAGTAAACCCCACCTACTGGACAGTAAACCCTGCCTACTGGGCAGTAAACCCCACCTACTGGACAGTAAACCCCGCCTACTGGGCAGTAAACCCCGCCTACTGGGCAATAACCCCGCGTACTGGACAGTAAACCCCGCCTACTTGACTGTAAACCCCACCTACTGGACAGTAAACACCGCCTACTGGGCAGTAAACACCACCTACTGGACAGTAAACCCTGCCGACTGGGCAGTTAACCCCGCCTACTGGGCAATAAACCCCTCCTACTGGACAGTAAACCCCACCTACTGGACAGTAAACCCTGCCTACTGGGCAATAAACCCCGCCTACTGGACAGTAAACCCCACCTACTGGACAGTAAACCCTGCCTACTGGGCAATAAACCCCGCCTACTGGACAGTAAACCCCACCTACTGGACAGTAAACCCTGCCTACTGGGCAATAAACCCCGCCTACTGGACAGTAAACCCCACCTACTTGACTGTAAACCCCACCTACTGGACAGTAGACCCTGCCTACTGGACAGAAAGCGCCGCCTACTATCCAATAAACACCATCTATTGGGCAGTAAACGCACCTAATGGACAGAAAACACCACCGACTGAACAGTAAACACTGCCCACTTGACAGTAAACCCGCCTACTCACAGTAAACCCCGCCTACTGACAGTAAACCCCGCCTACTGGACAGTAAACCCCGCCTACTGGACAGTAAACCCGCCTACGGGACAGTAAACCCCGCCTACTGGACAGTAAACCCGCCTACTGGACAGTAAACCCCGCCTACTGGACAGTAAACCCCACGAACTGGGCAGTAAACCCCGCCTACTGGACAGTAAACCCCGCCTACTGGACAGTAATCCCCACCTACTGGACAGTAAACACCACCTACTATACAATAAACACCACCTACTGGACAGTAAACCCACCAACTGGACAACAAACCCCACCTACTGGACTGTACACCCCACCTACTGGACAGTAATCCCCACCTACTGGACAGTAAACCTCACCTACTGGTCAGTAAACACCACCTACTATACAATAAACACCACCTACTGGACAGTAAACCCACCAACTGGACAACAAACCCCGCCTACTGGACTGTACACCCCACCTACTGGGCAGTAAACCCCGCCTACTGGACAGTAAACCCCACCTACTGGACAGGAAACCCCGCCTACTGGACAGTAAACCCCGCCTACTGGACAGTAAACCCCACCTACTGGACTGTACACCCCACCTACTGGACAGTGAACACCGCACACTGGACAGAAAATCCCACCTACTGGGCAATAATCACCAACTACTGGACAGTAAACCACAATTACTGGACAGTAAACACCGCCTACTGGGAAGTGAACACCGCCTACTGGACAGTAAACCCCGCCCACTTGACAGTAAACCCCGCCTACTGGACAGTAAACCCCACCGACTGGACAGTAATCCCCACCTACTGGACAGTAAACCCCGCCTACTGGACAGTAAACCCCGCCTACTGTGAAGTAAACCCCGCCTACTGGACAGTAAACCCCACCTACTGACAGTAAACCCCGCCTACTGGACAGTAAACCCCGCCTACTGGGAAGAAAACACCGCCCACTGGGCAGCAAACCCCACCTACTGAACTGTAAACCCCGCCTACTGGACAGTAAACCCACCTACTGGAGAGTAAACCCCACCTACTGTACAGTAAACACCACCTACTGGGCAATAAACCCCGCCTACTGGACAGTAAACCCATCTACTGGACAGAAAACCCCCCTACTGGACAGTAAACACCGCCTACTGGGCAGCAAACCCCACCTACTGGGAAGTAAACACCGACTACTGGACAGTTAACACCACCTACTGGACAGTAAACACCGCCTACTGGGCAGCAAACCCCACCTACTGGGAAGTAAACACCGCCTACTGGACAGAAACCCCCCACTACTGGACAGTAAACACCGGCTACTGGACAGTAAACTCCACCTACTGGACAGTAAACCCCGCCTACTGGACAGTAAACCCCGCCTACTGGACAGTAAACCCCGCCTACTGGGAAGTAAACACCGCCTACTGGACAGTAAACCCCAACTACTGGACAGTAAACCCTGCCTACTGGACAGTAAACCCCGCCTACTGTGAATTAAACCCCGCCTACTGGACAGTAAACCCCGCCTACTGGACAGTAAACCCCGCCTACTGGGAAGTAAACACCGCCCACTGGGCAGCAAACCCCGCCTACTGGGCAGTAAACCCTGCCTATTGGACAGTAAACCCCGCCTACTGTGAAGTAAACCCCGCCTACTGGACAGTAAACCCCGCCTACTGACAGTAAACCCTGCCTACTGGACAGTAAACCCCGCCTACTGGGAAGTAAACACCACCTACTGGGCAATAAACCCCGCCTACTGGACAGTAAACCCCACCTACTGGGCAATAAAACCCGCCCACTGGACAGTAAACCCCACCTACTGGGAAGTAAACACCGCCTACTGAACAGTAAACCCATCTACTGGACAGTAAACACCACCTACTGGACAGTAAACCCATCTACTGGGAAGTAAACACCGCCTACTGGACAGTAAACCCATCTACTGGACAGTAAACACCGCCTACTGGACAGTAAACCCCACCTACTGGGAAGTAAACACCGCCTACTGGACAGTAAACCCATCTACTGGACAGTAAACACCGCCTACTGGACAGTAAACCCATCTACTGGGAAGTAAACACCGCCTACTGGACAGTAAACCCATCTACTGGACAGTAAACCCCACTTACTGGACAGTAAACACCACCTACTGGACAGTAAACCCCACCAACTGGACAGTAAACACCGCCCACTGGACAGTAAACCCATCTACTGGACAGTAAACACCGCCTACTGGACAGTAAACCCATCTACTGGACAGTAAACACCGCCTACTGGACAGTAAACCCATCTACTGGACAGTAAACCCCGCCTACTGGACAGTAAACCCCACCTACTGGACAGTAGACCCTGCCTACTGGACAGAAAGCCCCGCCTACTATCCAATAAACACCATCTATTGGGCAGTAAACGCACCTAATGGACAGAAAACACCACCAACTGAACAGTAAACACTGCCCACTTGACAGTAAAGCCGCCTACTGGACAGTAAACCCCGCCTACTGGACAGTAAACCCCGCCTACTGGACAGTAAACCACGCGTACTGGACAGTAAACCCCGCCTACTGGACAGTAAACCCCGCCTACTGGACAGTAAACACCACCTACTGGACAGTAAACACCGCCTACTGGACAGTAAACCCATCTACTGGACAGTAAACCCTGCCTACTGGACAGTAAACCCCGCCTACTGGGCAATAAACACCGCCCACTGGGCAGCAAACCCCACCTACTGGGCAATAAACCCCGCCTACTGGACAGTAAACCCCACCTACTGGGCAATAAACCCCGCCTACTGGACAGTAAACCCCACCTACTGGGCAGTAAACACCACCTACTGGACAGTAAACCCATCTACTGGGAAGTAAACACCGCCTACTGGACAGTAAACCCATCTACTGGACAGTAAACCCCACTTACTGGACAGTAAACACCGCCCACTGGACAGTAAACCCCACCTACTGGACAGTAAACCCCACCTACTGGACAGTAAACCCCACCTACTGGGCAATAAACCCCGCCTACTGGACAGTAAATCCCGCCTACTGTGCAGTAAAAACCGCCTACTGGACAGTAAACCCCACCTACTGGACAGTAAACCCCACCTACTGGGCAATAAACCCCGCCTACTGGACAGTAAATCCCGCCTACTGTGCAGTAAAAACCGCCTACTGGACAGTAAACCCCACATACTGGGCAAGAATCACCACCTGCTGGACAGTAAACCCCGCCTACTGAACAGTACACCCCACCTACTGGACAGTAAACACCACCTACTGGACAGTAAACCCCACCAACTGGACAGTAGACCCTGCCTACTGGACAGAAAGCCCCGCCTACTACACAATAAACACCATCTATTGGGCAGTAAACGCACCTAATGGACAGAAATCACCAACTACTGAACAGTAAACACTGCCCACTTGACAGTAAACCCGCCTACTCACAGTAAACCCCGCCTACTGGACAGTAAACCCACCTACTGGACAGAAAATCCCGCCGACTGGGCAACAATCACCAACTACTGGACAGTAAGCACCGCCTACAGGGCAGTAAACCCCAATTACTGGACAGTAAACCCCGCCTACTGGACAGTAAACACCACCTGCTGGACAGTAAACACCACCTACTGGACAGTAAACACCACCTGCTGGACAGTAAACCCCAATTACTGGACAGTAAACCCCGCCTACTGGACAGTAAACACCGCCTACTGGACAGTAAACCCCAATTACTGGACAGTAAACCCCGCCTACTGGACAGTAAACACCACCTACTGGACAGTAAACACCACCTGCTGGACAGTAAACCCCAATTACTGGACAGTAAACCCCGCCTACTGGACAGTAAACACCACCTACTGGACAGTAAACCCCAATTACTGGACAGTAAACCCCGCCTACTGGACAGTAAACCCCACCTACTGGACAGTAAACCCCGCCTACTGGACAGTAAACACCACCTACTGGACAGAAAACCCATCTACTGGACAGAAAACCCATCTACTGGACAGTAAACCCCGCCCACTGGACAGTAAACCCCACCTACTGGACAGAAAACCCATCTACTGGACAGTAAACCCCACCCACTGGACAGTAAACCCCACCTACTGGACAGTAAACCCCGCCTACTTGACAGAAAACCCATCTACTGGACAGTAAACCCCGCCCACTGGACAGTAAACCCCACCTACTGGACAGTAAACACCGCCTACTGGACAGTAAACCCCACCTACTGGACAGTAAACCCCGCCTACTGAACTGTAAACCCCGCCTACTGGACAGTAAACCCCACCTACTGAACTGTAAACCCCGCCTACTGGACAGTAAACACCGCCTACTGGACAGTAAACCCCGCCTACTGGACAGAAAACCGCACCTACTGGGCAGTAAACCCCGCCTACTGGACAATAAACCCCACCTACTGAACTGTAAACCCCGCCTACTGGACAGTAAACCCGCCTACTGGACAGTAAACCCCGCCTACTGGACAGTAAACCGCGCCTACTGGACAGTAATCCCCACCTACTGGACAGTAATCACCACCTACTGGACAGTACACCCCACCTACTGGACAGTAAACCCCACCTACTGGGCAGTAAACCTATCTACTGGGCAGTAAAATCCAGCTACTGGACAGTAAACCCATCTACTGGGCAATAATCACCACCTACTGGGAAGTAAACATCACCTACTGGACAGTAAACCCCACCTACTGGACAGTAAACCCCGCCTACTGGACAGTAAACCCACTGACTGGACAGTAAACCCCACCTACTGGACAGTAAACCCCACCTACTGGACAGTAAACCTGCCTACTGGACAGTAAACCCCACCTACTGAACTGTAAACACCGCCTACTGGACAGTAAACATCACCTACTGGACAGTAAACCCCGCCTACTGAACTGTAAACCCCGCCTACCTGACAGTAAACCCCACCTACTGGACAGTAAACCCCACCTACTGAACTGTAAACACCGCCTACTGGACAGTAAACATCACCTACTGGACAGTAAACCCCGCCTACTGAACTGTAAACCCCGCCTACCTGACAGTAAACCCCACCTACTGGACAGTAAACCCCACCTACTGAACTGTAAACACCGCCTACTGGACAGTAAACACCACCTACTGGACAGTAAACCCCGCCTACTGAACTGTAAACCCCGCCTACTGGACAGTAAACCCCACCTACTGAACTGTAAACACCGCCTACTGGACAGTAAACACCGCCTACTGGACAGTAAACCCCGCCTACTGGACAGAAAACCGCACCTACTGGGCAGTAAACCCCGCCTACTGGACAGTAAACATCACCTACTGGACAGTAAACCCCACCTACTGGACAGTAAACCCCACCTACTGAACTGTAAACCCCGCCTACTGGACAGTAAACCCACTGACTGGACAGTAAACATCACCTACTGGACAGTAAACCCCACCTACTGGACAGTAAACCCACTGACTGGACAGTGAACCCCGCCTACTGGACAGTAAACCCCGCCTACTGGACAGTAAACCCACTGACTGGACAGTAAACATCACCTACTGGACAGTAAACCCCACCTACTGGACAGTAAACCCCACCTACTGGACAGTAAACCCCACCTACTGGGCAGTAAACCCCACCTACTGGACAGTAAACCCCGCCTACTGGGCAGTAAACCCCGCCTACTGGGCAATAAACCCCGCGTACTGGACAGTAAACCCTGCCTACTGGGCAATAAACCCCGCCTACTGGACAGTAAACCCCACCTACTGGACAGTAAACCCTGCCTACTGGGCAATAAACCCCGCCTACTGGACAGTAAACCCCACCTACTTGACTGTAAACCCCACCTACTGGACAGTAGACCCTGCCTACTGGACAGAAAGCGCCGCCTACTATCCAATAAACACCACCTATTGGGCAGTAAAGGCACCTAATGGACAGAAAACACCACCGACTGAACAGTAAACACTGCCCACTTGACAGTAAACCAGCCCACTTGACAGTAAACCCGCCTACTCACAGTAAACCCCGCCTACTGACAGTAAACCCCGCCTATTGGACAGTAAACCGCGCCTACTGGACAGTAAACCCCGCCTACTGGACAGTAAACCCCGTCTACTGACAGTGAACCCCGCCTACTGGACAGTAAACCCCGCCTACTGACAGTGAACCCCGCCTACTGGACAGTAAACCCCGCCTACTGGACAGTAAACCTGCCTACGGGACAGTAAACCCCGCCTACCGGACAGTAAACCCCGCCTACTGGACAGTAAACCCACTGACTGGACAGTAAACCCCACGAACTGGGCAGTAAACCCCGCCTACTGGACAGTAAACCCCGCCTACTGGACAGTAAACCCCACGAACTGGGCAGTAAACCCCGCCTACTGACAGTAAACCCCGCCTACTGGACAGTAAACCCCGCCTACTGGACAGTAAACCCGCCTACGGGACAGTAAACCCCGCCTACCGGACAGTAAACCCCGCCTACTGGACAGTAAACCCACTGACTGGACAGTAAACCCGCCTACTGGACAGTAAACCCGCCTACTGGACAGTAAACCCCGCCTACTGGACAGTAAACCCCACGAACTGGGCAGTAAACCCCGCCTACTGGGCAGTAAACCCCGCCTACTGGACAGTAATCCCCACCTACTGGACAGTAAACCCCACCTACTGGGCAGTAATCCCCACCTACTGGTCAGTAAGCCCCACCTACTGGACAGTAAACACCACCTACTGGGCAATAAACCCCGCCTACTGGACAGTAAACCCCACCTACTGGGCAATAAACCCCGCCTACTGGACAGTAAACCCCACCTACTGGACAGGAAACCCCACCTACTGACAGTAAACCCCGCCTACTGGACTGTACACCCCACCTACTGGACAGTGAACACCGCACACTGGACAGAAAATCCCACCTACTGGGCAATGATCACCAACTACTGGACAGTAAACCACAATTACTGGACAGTAAACACCGCCTACTGGGAAGTGAACACCACCTACTGGACAGTAATCCCCGCCCACTTGACAGTAAACCCCGCCTACTGGACAGTAAACCCCACCTACTGGACAGTAAACCCCGCCTACTGGACAGTAAACCCCGCCTACTGGGAAGTAAACACCGCCTACTGGACAGTAAACCCCACCTACTGGACAGTAAACCCCCCCTACTGGACAGTAAACCCCGCCTACTGGGAAGTAAACACCGCCTACTGGGCAGTAAACCCCGCCTACTGGACAGTAAACCCCGCCTACTGTGAAGTAAACCCCACCTACTGGACAGAAAACCCTGCCTACTGGACAGTAAACCCTGCCTACTGGGAAGTAAACACCGCCCACTGGGCAGCAAACCCCGCCTACTGTGAAGTAAACCCCGCCTACTGGACAGTAAACCCCACCTACTGACAGTAAACCCCGCCTACTGGACAGTAAACCCCGCCTACTGGGAAGTAAACACCGCCCACTGGGCAGCAAACCCCACCTACTGAACTGTAAACCCCGCCTACTGGACAGTAAACCCACCTACTGGACAGTAAACTCCACCTACTGGACAGTAAACACCACCTACTGGGCAATAAACCCCGCCTACTGGACAGTAAACCCCACCTACTGGGCAATAAACCCCGCCTACTGGACAGTAAACCCCACCTACTGGGCAGTAAACACCACCTACTGGGCAGTAAACACCACCTACTGGGCAGTAAACACCGCCGACTGGGCAATAAATCCCGCCTACTGGACAGAAAACACCTCCTACTGGGAAGTAAACACCACCTACTGGACAGTAAACCCATCTACTGGACAGTAAACCCATCTACTGGACAGTAAACACCGCCTACTGGACAGTAAACCCATCTACTGGACAGTAAACACCGCCTACTGGACAGTAAACCCCACCTACTAGGCAATAAACCCCGCCTACTAGACAGAAAACACCACCTACTGGGAAGTAAACACCGCCTACTGGACAGTAAACCAATCTACTGGACAGTAAACCCCGCCTACTGGACAGTAAACCCATCTACTGGGAAGTAAACACCGCCTACTGGAGAATAAACCCATCTACTGGACAGTAAACACCACCTACTGGGAAGTAAACACCGCCTACTGGACAGTAAACCAATCTACTGGACAGTAAACCCCACCTACTGGACAGTAAACACCACCTACTGGACAGTAAACAACACCTACTGGACAGTAAACCCCACCTACTGGACAGTAAACCCCATCTACTGGGAAGTAAACACCGCCTACTGGAGAATAAACCCATCTACTGGACAGTAAACACCGCCTACTGGACAGTAAACCCATCTACTGGACAGTAAACACCGCCTACTGGACAGTAAACCCATCTACTGGACAGTAAACCCCGCCTACTGGACAGTAAACCCCACCTACTGGACAGTAGACCCTGCCTACTGGACAGAAAGCCCCGCCTACTATCCAATAAACACCATCTATTGGGCAGTAAACGCACCTAATGGACAGAAAACACCACCTACTGAACAGTAAACACTGCCCACTTGACAGTAAACCCGCCTACTCACAGTAAACCCCGCCTACTGACAGTAAACCCCGCCTACTGGAAAGTAAACCCCGCCTACAGGAAAGTAAACCCCGCCTACAGGACAAAAAACCCACCTTCTGGACAGTAAACCCCAGAGACTGGGCAGTAAACACCACCTACTGGGAAGTAAACACCGCCTACTGGACAGTAAACCCATCTACTGGACAGTAAACACCGCCTACTGGACAGTAAACCCATCTAATGGACAGTAAACCCCCCCTACTGGACAGTAAACACCACCTACTGGACAGTAAACACCGCCTACTGGGCAGCAAACCCCACATACTGGACAGTAAACCACACCTACTGGACAGTAAACCCCACCTACTGGACAGGAAACACCACCTACTGGACAGTAAACACCGCCTACTGGACAGGAAACACCACCTACTGGACAGTAAACACCGCCTACTGGACAGTAAACACCACCTACTGGACAGTAACCCCGCCTACTGGACAGTAAACACCGCCTACTGGACAGTAAACACCGCCTACTGGACAGTAAACACCACCTACTGGACAGTAAACCTGCCTACTGGACAGTAAACCCCACCTACTGGACAGTAAACACCGCCTACTGGACAGTAAACCCCACGTACTGGACAGTAAACCCCGCCTACTGGACAGTAAATACCACCTACTGGACAGTAAACCCCGCCTACTGGACAATAAACCCCGCCTACTGGACAGTAAACACCACCTACTGGACAGTAAACACCACCTACTGGACAGTAAACCCCGCCTACTGGACAGTAAACACCACCTACTGGACAGTAAACACCACCTACTGGACAGTAAACCCCACCTACTCGACAGTAAACCCCGCCTACTGGACAGTAAACCCCACATACTGGACAGTAAACCCCGCCTACTGGACAGTAAACACCACCTACTGGACAGTAAACCCCGCCTACTGGACAGTAAACACCACCTACTGGACAGTAAACACCGCCTACTGGACAGAAAACCCTACCTACTGGGTAGTAAACCCCACCTACTGGACAGTAAACCCCACCTACTGGACAGTAAACCCCACCTACTGGACAGTAAACCCCGCCTACTGGACAGAAAACCCCACCTACTGGGTAGTAAACCCCACCTACTGGACAGTAAACCCCGCCTACTGGACAGAAAACCCCACCTACTGGGTAGTAAACCCCACCTACTGGACAGTAAACCCCACCTACTGGACAGTAAACCCCACCTACTGGACAGTAAACCCCGCCTACTGGACAGAAAACCCCACCTACTGGGTAGTAAACCCCGCCTACTGGGCAGTAAACCAAACCTACTGGACAATAAACCCCGCCGACTGGACAGTAAACACCACCTTCTGGACAGTAAACCCCACCTACTGGGCAGTAAACCCCGCCTACTGGACAGAAAACCCCACCTACTGGGTAGTAAACCCCGCCTACTGGACAGTAAACCAAACCTACTGGACAATAAACCCCGCCGACTGGACAGTAAACACCACCTACTGGACAGTAAACACCACCTACTGGACAGAAAACCCCACCTACTGGGTAGTAAACCCCGCCTACTGGACAGTAAACCAAACCTACTGGACAATAAACCCCGCCGACTGGACAGTAAACACCGCCTACTGGACAGTAAACACCACCTACTGGACAGTAAACCCCGCCTACTGGACAGTAAACACCACCTACTGGACAGTGAACCAAACCTACTGGACAGTAAACCCCGCCTACTGGAGAGTAAACCCCGCCTACTGTGAAGTAAACCCCGCCTACTGGACAGTAAACCACGCCTACTGGACAGTAAACCCCGCCTACTGGACAAAAAACCCTCCTTCTGGACAGTAAACCCCAGCGACTGTGCAGTAAACCCCGCCTACTGGACAGTAAACCCACCCTACTGGACAGTAAACACCGCCTACTGGGAAGTAAACACCGCCTACTGGACAGTAAACCCATCTACTGGACAGAATACCCCCCCTACTGGGCAGTAAACACCGCCTACTGGGCAGCAAACCCCACCTAATGGGAAGTAAACACCGCATACTGGACAGAAAACCCCCCGTACTGGACAGTGAACTTGCCTACTGGACAGTAAACCCCACCTACTGGGCAGTAAACACCGCCTACTGGACAGTAAACCCTGCCTACTGGGAAGTAAACACCGCCTACTGGACAGTAAACCCCACCTACTGGACAGTAAACCCCGCTTACTGGACAGTAAACCCCGCCTACTGGGAAGTAAACCCCGCCTACTGGGAAGTAAACACCACCCACTGGGCAGCAAACCCCGCCTACTGGACAGTAAACCCAACCTACTGTGAAGTAAACCCTGCCTACTGGACAGTAAACCCACCTACTGGGAAGTAAACACC
Source organism: Chiloscyllium punctatum (assembly GCF_047496795.1). Lineage (NCBI taxonomy): Eukaryota > Metazoa > Chordata > Chondrichthyes > Orectolobiformes > Hemiscylliidae > Chiloscyllium > Chiloscyllium punctatum. The sequence goes on along the minus strand of NC_092785.1, from coordinate 26,665,336 downwards.
GCCCACTGGGCAGCAAACCCCACCTACTGGGCAATAAACCCCGCCTACTGGACAGTAAACCCCACCTACTGGGCAATAAACCACGCCTACTGGACAGTAAACTCCACCGACTGGACAGCAAACCCCACCTACTGGGAAATAAACCCCGCCTACTAGACAGAAAACACCTCCTACTGGGAAGCAAACACCGCCTTCTGGACAGTAAACCCATCTACTGGACAGTAAACACCGCCTACTGGACAGTAAACCCATCTACTGGGAAGTAAACACCGCCTACTGGACAGTAAACCCATCTACTGGACAGTAAACACCGCCTACTGGACAGTAAACCCATCTACTGGGAAGTAAACACCGCCTACTGGACAGTAAACCCATCTACTGGACAGTAAACCCTGCATACTGGACAGTAAACACCACCTACTGGACAGTAGACCCTGCCTACTGGACAGAAAGCCCCGCCTACTATCCAATAAACACCATCTATTGGGCAGTAAACGCACCTAATGGACAGAAAACACCATCTACTGGACAGAAACTCCCCCTACTGGACAGTAAACCCGCCTACTCACAGTAAATCCCGCCTACTGACAGTAAACCCCGCCTACTGGACAGTAAACCCCGCCTACTGGACAGTAAACCCCGCCTACTGGACGAAAAACCCACCTTCTGGACAGTAAACCCCAGCGACTGGGCAGTAAACACCACCTACTGGGAAGTAAACACCGCCTACTGGGCAATAAACCCATCTACTGGACAGAAAACACCCCCTACTGGACAGTAAACACCGCCTACTGGGCAGCAAACCCCACCTACTGGGAGGTAAACACCGCCTACTGGACAGTAAACACCACCTACTGGGAAGTAAACACCACCTACTGGACAGTAAACCCATCTACTGGACAGAAAACCCCCCCTACTGGACAGTAAACACCGCCTACTGGGCAGCAAACCCCACCTACTGGGAAGTAAACACCGCCTACTGGACAGTAAACACCACCTACTGGACAGTAAACACCACCTACTGGACAGTAACCCCGCCTACTTGGCAGCAAACCCCACCTACTGGGAAGTAAACACAGCCTACTGGACAGAAACCCCCCACTACTGGACAGTAAACACCGCCTACTGGACAGTAAACTCCACCTACTGGACAGTAAACCCCGCCTACTGGACAGTAAACCCCGCCTACTGGGAAGTAAACACCGCCTACTGGACAGTAAACACCGCCTACTGGACAGTAAACACCACCTACTGGACAGTAACCCCGCCTACTGGACAGAAACCCCCCACTACTGGACAGTAAACACCACCTACTGGACAGTAAACTCCACCTACTGGACAGTAAACCCCGCCTACTGGACAGTAAACCCCGCCTACTGGGAAGTAAACACCGCCTACTGGACAGTAAACACCGCCTACTGGACAGTAAACACCACCTACTGGACAGTAACCCAGCCTACTGGGCAGCAAACCCCACCTACTGGGAAGTAAACACCGCCTACTGGACAGAAACCCCCCACTACTGGACAGTAAACACCGCCTACTGGACAGTAAATTCCACCTACTGGACAGTAAACCCCGCCTACTGGACAGTAAACCCCGCCTACTGGACAGTAAACCCCACCTACTGGGAAGTAAACACCGCCTACTGGACAGTAAACCCCGCCTACTGGACAGTAAACCCCGCCTACTGGACAGTAAAGCCCGCCTACTGGGAAGTAAACACCGCCTACTGGACAGTAAACTCCACCTACTGGACAGTAAACCCCGCCTACTGGACAGTAAACCCCGCCTACTGGACAGTAAACCCCGCCTACTGGGAAGTAAACACCGCCTACTGGACAGTAAACCCCAACTACTGGACAGTAAACCCCGCCTACTGGACAGAAAACCCCGCCTACTGGGAAGTAAACACTGCCTACTGGACAGTAAACCCCGCCTACTGGACAGTAAACCCTGCCTACTGTGAATTAAACCCCGCCTACTGGACAGTAAACCCCGCCTACTGGACAGTAAACCCAACCTACTGGGCAGTAAACACCACCTACTAGACAGTAAACCCAACCTACTGGGCAGTAAACACCACCTACTAGACAGTAAACCCCACCTACTGGGCAATAAACCCCGCCTACTGGACAGTAAACCCCACCTACTGGGCAGTAAACACCACCTACTGGACAGTAAACCCCACCTACTGGGCAATAAACCCCGCCTACTAGACAGAAAACACCTCCTACTGGGAAGTAAACACCGCCTACTGGACAGTAAACCCATCTACTGGACAGTAAACACCGCCTACTGGACAGTAAACCCATCTACTGGACAGTAAACCCCACTTACTGGACAGTAAACACCGCCTACTGGACAGTAAACCCCACCAACTGGACAGTAAACACCGCCCACTGGACAGTAAACCCCACCTACTGAACAGTAAACCACACCTACTGGGCAATAAAGCCCGCCTACTGGACAGTAAATCCCGCCTACTGTGCAGTAAACACCGCCTACTGGACAGTAAACCCCACATACTGGGCAATAATCACCACCTACTGGGAAGTAAACAACGCCTACTGGACAGTAAACCCATCTACTGGGACGTAAACCCTGCATACTGGGCAATAATCACCACCTGCTGGACAGTAAACCCCGCCTACTGGACAGTACACCCCACCTACTGGACAGTAAACACCACCTACTTGTCTGTAAAGCCCACCTACTGGACAGTAGACCCTGCCTACAGGACAGAAAGCCCCGCCTACTACACAATAAACACCATCTATTGGGCAGTAAACGCACCTAATGGACAGAAATCACCACCGACTGAACAGTAAACACTGCCCACTTGACAGTAAACCCGCCTACTCACAGTAAACCCCGCCTACTGAACAGTAAACACTGCCCACTTGACAGTAAACTCGCCCACTTGACAGTAAACCCGCCTACTGGACAGTAAACCCACCTACTGGACAGAAAATCCCGCCTACTGGGCAATAATCACCAACTACTAGACAGTAAACACCACCTACTGGACAGTAAGCACCGCCTACTGGGCAGTAAACCCCAATTACTGGACAGTAAACCCCGCCTACTGGACAGTAAACACCACCTGCTGGACAGTAAACCCCGCCTACTGGACAGTAAACCCCACCTACTGGACAGTAAACCCACCTACTGGACAGAAAACCCATCTACTGGACAGTAAACCCCGCCCACTGGACAGTAAACCCCACCTACTGGACAGAAAGCCCCGCCTACTGGACAGTAAACCCCGCCTACTGGGAAGTAAACACCGCCTACTGGACAGTAAACCCCGCCTACTGGACAGTAAACCCCGCCTACTGGACAGTAAAGCCCGCCTACTGGGAAGTAAACACCGCCTACTGGACAGTAAACTCCACCTACTGGACAGTAAACCCCGCCTACTGGACAGTAAACCCCACCTACTGGACAGTAAACCCCGCCTACTGGGAAGTAAACACCGCCTACTGGACAGTAAACCCCAACTACTGGACAGTAAACCCCGCCTACTGGACAGAAAACCCCGCCTACTGGGAAGTAAACACTGCCTACTGGACAGTAAACCCCGCCTACTGGACAGTAAACCCTGCCTACTGTGAATTAAACCCCGCCTACTGGACAGTAAACCCCACCTACTGGACAGTAAACCCAACCTACTGGGCAGTAAACCCCGCCTACTGGACAGTAAACCCCACCTACTGGGCAGTAAACACCACCTACTGGACAGTAAACCCCACCTACTGGGCAATAAACCCCGCCTACTAGACAGAAAACACCTCCTACTGGGAAGTAAACACCGCCTACTGGACAGTAAACCCATCTACTGGACAGTAAACACCGCCTACTGGACAGTAAACCCATCTACTGGACAGTAAACCCCACTTACTGGACAGTAAACACCGCCTACTGGACAGTAAACCCCACCAACTGGACAGTAAACACCGCCCACTGGACAGTAAACCCCACCTACTGAACAGTAAACCACACCTACTGGGCAATAAACCCCGCCTACTGGACAGTAAATCCCGCCTACTGTGCAGTAAACACCGCCTACTGGACTGTAAACCCCACATACTGGGCAATAATCACCACCTACTGGGAAGTAAACAACGCCTACTGGACAGTAAACCCATCTACTGGGACGTAAACCCTGCCTACTGGGCAATAATCACCACCTGCTGGACAGTAAACCCCGCCTACTGGACAGTACACCCCACCTACTGGACAGTAAACACCACCTACTTGTCTGTAAAGCCCACCTACTGGACAGTAGACCCTGCCTACAGGACAGAAAGCCCCGCCTACTACACAATAAACACCATCTATTGGGCAGTAAACGCACCTAATGGACAGAAATCACCACCTACTGAACAGTAAACACTGCCCACTTGACAGTAAACTCGCCCACTTGACAGTAAACCCGCCTACTGGACAGTAAACCCACCTACTGGACAGAAAATCCCGCCTACTGGGCAATAATCACCAACTACTGGACAGTAAACCCCGCCTACTGGACAGTAAACCCCGCCTACTGGACAGTAAACACTGCCCACTTGACAGTAAACTCGCCCACTTGACAGTAAACCCGCCTACTGGACAGTAAACCCACCTACTGGACAGAAAATCCCGCCTACTGGGCAATAATCACCAACTACTAGACAGTAAACACCACCTACTGGACAGTAAGCACCGCCTACTGGGCAGTAAACCCCAATTACTGGACAGTAAACCCCGCCTACTGGACAGTAAACACCACCTGCTGGACAGTAAACCCCGCCTACTGGACAGTAAACCCCACCTACTGGACAGTAAACCCACCTACTGGACAGAAAACCCATCTACTGGACAGTAAACCCCGCCCACTGGACAGTAAACCCCACCTACTGGACAGAAAGCCCCGCCTACTACACAATAAACACCATCTATTGGGCAGTAAACGCACCTAATGGACAGAAAACACCACCTACTGGACAGTAAACCCCGTCTACTGGACAGTAAACCCCACCTACTGGACAGTAAACCCCGCCTACTGGACAGTAAACACCACCTACTGGACAGTAAACCCCACCTACTGGGCAGTAAACCCCGCCTACTGACAGTAAACCCGCCTACTGGACAGTAAACCCCGCCTACTGGACAGTAAACACTGCCTACTGGACAGTAAACACCACCTACTGGACAGTAAACCCCACCTACTGGACAGTAAACCCCACCTACTGGACAGTAAACACTGCCCACTGGACAGTATACCCGCCTACTGACAGTAAACCCGCCTACTGGACAGTAAACCCCGCCTACTGGGAAGTAAACCCCACCTACTGGACAGTAAACCCGCCTACTGGACAGTAAACCCCGCCTACTGGGATGTAAACACCGCCTACTGGGCAGTAAACACCGCCTACTGGACAGTAAACACCACCCACTGGACAGAAAATCCAGCCTACTGGGAAGTAAACACCAACTACTGGACAGTAAACCCCACCTACTGGACAGTAAACCCAGCCTACTGGGAAGTAAACCCCACCTACTGGACAGTAAACCCGCCTACTGGACAGTAAACACCGCCTACTGAACAGTAAATCCCGCCTACTGGGAATTAAACACCGCCTACTGGACAGTAAACCCCGCCTACTGGACAGTAGACCCACCTACTTGACCGAAAACGCCGCCTACTGGACAGTAGACCAACCTACTGGACAGTAAACCCCACCTACTGGACAGTAAACCCCACCCACTGGACAGTAAACCCCACTTACTGGACAGTAAACCCCGCCTACTGGACAGTAAACCTCACCTACTGACAGTAAACCCCGCCTACTGGGAAGTAAACACCACCTACTGGACAGTAAACCCCGCCTACTGGACAGTAAACCCCGCCTACTGGGAAGTAAACAACGCCGACTGGACAGTACACACCGCCTACTGGACAGTAAACCCCCACCTACTGGGCAGTAAACCCCACCTACTGGACAATAAACCCCACCTGCTGGACAGTAGACCCACCTTCTGGACAGGAAACACCACCTACTGGACAGTAAACCCGCCTACTGGACAGTAAACCCCACCTACTGGGCAGTAAACCCCGCCTACTGGGCAGTAAACCCCACCTACTGGAAAGTAAACCCATCGACTGGGAAGTAAACACCACCTACTGGGCAGTAAACCCACCTACTGGGCAGTAAACTCCACCTACTGGGCAGTAAACCCCACCTACTGGACAGTAAACCCATCTACTGGACAGTAAACCCACCTACTGGACAGTAAACCCACCTACTGGGAAGTAAACACCACCTACTGGACAGTAAACCCATCTACTGGACAGTAAACCCACCTACTGGGAAGTAACCACCACCTACTGGACAGTAAACCCACCTACTGGGAAGTTAACACCACCTACTGGACAGTAAACCCACCAACTGGGCAGTAAACTCCACCTACTGGGCAGTAAACCCCACCTACTGGACAGTAAACCCATCTACTGGACAGTAAACCCACCTACTGGGCAGTAAAACCCCACCTACTGGGAAGTAAACACCACCTACTGGACAGGAAACCCCACCTACTGGACAGTAAACCCATCTACTGGACAGTAAACCCCACCTACTGGCCAGTAAACCCACCTACTGGGCAGTAAACCCCGCCTACTGGGCAGTAAACCCCACCTACTGGACAGTAAACCCATCTACTGGACAGTAAACACCACCTACTGGACAGTAAACCCACCTACTGGGAAGTAAACACCACCTACTGGACAGTAAACCCATCTACTGGACAGTAAACCCACCTACTGGGAAGTAACCACCACCTACTGGACAGTAAACCCATCTACTAGACAGTAAACCCACCTACTGGGAAGTTAACACCACCTACTGGACAGTAAACCCACCTACTGGACAGTAAACCCTGCCAACTGGACAGTAAACACCGCCTACTGGGCAGTAAACCCCGCCTACTGGGCAGTAAACCCCGCCTACTGGACAGTAAACCCCACCTACTGGACAGTAAACCCGCCTACTGGACAGTAAACCCCGCCTACTGGGATGTAAACACCGCCTACTGGGCAGTAAACACCGCCTACTGGACAGTAAACACCACCCACTGGACAGAAAATCCAGCCTACTGGGAAGTAAACACCGCCTACTGGACAGTAAACCCCGCCTACTGGACAGTAGACCCACCGACTTGACCGAAAACACCGCCTACTGGACAGTAGACCAACCTACTGGACAGTAAACCCCACCTACTGGACAGTAAACCCCACCCACTGGACAGTAAACCCCACTTACTGGACAGTAAACCCCGCCTACTGGACAGTAAACCTCACCTACTGACAGTAAACCCCGCCTACTGGGAAGTAAACACCACCTACTGGACAGTAAACCCCGCCTACTGGACAGTAAACCCCGCCTACTGGGAAGTAAACAACGCCGACTGGACAGTACACACCGCCTACTGGACAGTAAACCCCCACCTACTGGGCAGTAAACCCCACCTACTGGACAATAAACCCCACCTGCTGGACAGTAGACCCACCTTCTGGACAGGAAACACCACCTACTGGACAGTAAACCCGCCTACTGGACAGTAAACCCCACCTACTGGGCAGTAAACCCCGCCTACTGGGCAGTAAACCCCACCTACTGGAAAGTAAACCCATCGACTGGGAAGTAAACACCACCTACTGGGCAGTAAACCCACCTACTGGGCAGTAAACTCCACCTACTGGGCAGTAAACCCCACCTACTGGACAGTAAACCCATCTACTGGACAGTAAACCCACCTACTGGACAGTAAACCCACCTACTGGGAAGTTAACACCACCTACTGGACAGTAAACCCACCAACTGGGCAGTAAACTCCACCTACTGGGCAGTAAACCCCACCTACTGGACAGTAAACCCATCTACTGGACAGTAAACCCACCTACTGGGCAGTAAAACCCCACCTACTGGGAAGTAAACACCACCTACTGGACAGGAAACCCCACCTACTGGACAGTAAACCCCACCTACTGGACAGTAAACCCATCTACTGGACAGTAAACACCACCTACTGGACAGTAAACCCCACCTACTGGGATGTAAACACCACCTACTGGACAGTAAACCCCGCCAACTGGACAGTAAACACCGCCTACTGGGCAGTAAACCCTGCCTACTGGACAGTAAACCCCACCTACTGGACAGTAAACCCCACCTACTGGACAGTAAACCTCACCTACTGGTCAGTAAGCCCCACCTACTGGACAGTAGACCCATCTACTGGACAGTAAACACCGCCTACTGGACAGTAAACCCATCTCCTGGACAATAAACCCCACCTACTGGACAGAAAACCCCACCTACTGGACAGTAATGCCCACCTACTGGACAGTAAACTCCACCTCCTGGACAGTAAACCCCGCCTACTGGACAATAAACCCCGCCTACTGGACAGAAAACCCCACCTACTGGACAGTAATGCCCACCTACTGGACAGTAAACTCCACCTCCTGGACAGTAAACCCCGCCTACTGGACAAGAAACCCCGCCTACTGGACAGTAAACCCCACCTACTGGACAGTAATCCCCACCTACTGGACAGTAAACACCGCCTACTAGGCAGTAAACCCCGCCTACTGGACAGTAAACCCCACCTACTGGACAGTAAACCCCACCTACTGGGCAATAAACACCACCTACTGGACAGTAAACCCCGCCTACTGGACAGTAAACACCGCCTACTAGGCAGTAAACCCCGCCTACTGGACAGTAAACCCCACCTACTGGGCAATAAACACCACCTACTGGACAGTAAACCCCGCCTACTGGACAGTAAACACCGCCTACTAGGCAGTAAACCCCGCCTACTGGACAGTAAACCCCACCTACTGGACAGTAAACCCCACCTACTGGACAGTAAACCCCACCTACTGGACAGTAAACCCCACCTACTGGGCAATAAACACCACCTACTGGACAGTAAACCCCACCTACTGGACAGTAAACCCCACCTACTGGACAGCAAACCCATCCACTGGTCAGTAAGCCCCACCTACTGGACAGTAAACACCGCCTACTGGACAGTAAACCCCACCTACTGGACAGTAAACCCATCCACTGGACAGTAAACCCCACCTACTGGACAGTAAACACCGCCTACTGGACAGTAAACCCCACCTACTGGACATTAAACCCACTTACTGGACAGTAGACCCATCTACTGGACAGTAAACCCCACCTACTGGACAGTAAACACCGTCTACTGGACAGTAAACCCCACCTACTGGACAGTACACCCCACCTACTGGACAGTAAACCCACCTACTGGACAGTAGACCCATCTACTGGACAGTAAACACCGCCTACTGGGCAATAATCACCAACTACTGGACAGTAAACACCGCCTACTGGGCAATAATCACCAACTACTTGGAAGTAAACACCGCCTACTGGACAGTAAACCCACTTACTGGACAGTAGACCCATCTACTGGACAGTAAACCCCACCTACTGGACAGTAAACACCGCCTACTGGACAGTAAACCCCACCTACTGGACAGTACACCCCACCTACTGGACAGTAAACCCACCTACTGGACAGTAGACCCATCTACTGGACAGTAAACACCGCCTACTGGGCAATAATCACCAACTACTGGACAGTAAACACCGCCTACTGGGCAATAATCACCAACTACTTGGAAGTAAACACCGCCTACTGGACAGTAAACCCCACCTACTGGACAGTGGACCCATCTACTGGTCAGTGAAACCCCGTCTACTGGACAATAAACACCGCCCACTGGAAAATAAACTCCGCCTACTTGACAGTAAACCCGCCTACTATACAGTAGACCCTGCCCACACACGGCATCTGGAGAAACACATGCAGAGTGTGGAGGTAAACACGCAGTGTCTGGATACACACAGTGTCTGGATATACACACACAGTGTCTGGATAAACACACACAGTGTCTGGATATACACACACATTGTCTGGATATACACACACACAGTGTCTGGATAAACACACACACTGTCTGGATATACACACACACAGTGTCTGGATATACACACACATTGTCTGGATATACACACACACACAGTGTCTGGATAAACACACACAGTGTCTGGATAAACACACACAGTGTCTGGATATGCACACACAGTGTCTGGAGATACACACACAGTGTCTGGATAAACACACACAGTGTCTGGATATACACACGCAGTGTCTGGATAAACACACACACTGTCTGGATATACACACACAGTGTCTGGATATACACACACAGTGTCTGGATAAACACACACAGTGTCTGGATATACACACGCAGTGTCTGGATAAACACACACAGTGTCTGGATATACACACACAGTGTCTGGATATACACACACAGTGTCTGGATAAACACACACAGTGTCTGGATATACACACACAGTGTCTGGATAAACACACACAGTGTCTGGATATACACACACAGTGTCTGATTATACACACACAGTGTCTGGATATACACACACAGTGTCTGGATAAACACACACAGTGTCTGGATATACACACACAGTGTCTGATTATACACACACAGTGTCTGGATATACACACACAGTGTCTGGATATACACACACAGTGTCTGGATATACACACACAGTGTCTGGATATACACACACAGTGTCTGGATAAACACACACAGTGTCTGGATATACACACACAGTGTCTGATTATACACACACAGTGTCTGGATATACACACACAGTGTCTGGATAAACACACACAGTGTCTGGATATACACACACAGTGTCTGGATATACACACACAGTGTCTGAATATACACACGCAGTGTCTGGATAAACACACACATTGTCTGGATATACACACACAGTGTCTGGATAAACACACACAGTGTCTGGATATACACACACAGTGTCTGGATATACACACACATTGTCTGGATATATACACACACAGTGTCTGGATAAACACACACAGTGTCTTGGATAAACACACACTGTGTCTGGATAAACACACACACTGTCTGGATAAACACACACAGTTTCTGGATATACACACACAGTGTCTGGATAAACACAGACAGTGTCTACATATACACATACAGTGTCTGGAGATACAGACACCGTGTCTGGGTATACACACGCAGCGTCTGGACTAGCACACGCAGTGTCTGGATATACACAGACACTATCTGGATATACATACGCAGTGTCTGGATATACACACACAATGTCTAGATATACAGACACAGTGTCCGGATAAACACACAGAGCGTCTGGCTATACACACACAGCACCTGGATATACACACGCAGTGTCTGGATATACACACACAGTGTCTGGATATGCACACACAGTGTCTGGATATACACATACAGTGTCTGGATATACACACACAGTGTCTGGATAAACACACACAGTGTCTGGATATACACACACAGTGTCTGGATAAACACATGCAGTGTCTGGATTAACACACACAGTGTCTGGATATACACACACAGTGTCTGGATAAACACACACAGTGTCTGGATAAACAGACACAGTGTCTGGATAAACACACACAGTGTCTGGATATACACACACAGTGTCTGGATATACACACACAGTTTCTGGAGATACACACACAGTGTCTGGATATACACACACAGTGTCTGGATATACACACGCACTGTCAGTATATACACACACAGTGTCTGGATATACACACACACTGTCTGGATATACACACACAGTGTCTGGATATACACACGCAGTATCTCGATATACACACACAGTGTCTGGATATACACACGCAGTGTCTGGATAAACACACACTGTGTCTGGATAAACACACACAGTGTCTGGATATACACACACAGTGACTGGATATACGCACACAGTGTCTGGATAAACACACACAGTGTCTGGATAAACACACACAGTGTCTTGGATAAACACACACTGTGTCTGGATAAACACACACACTGTCTGGATAAACACACACAGTTTCTGGATATACACACACAGTGTCTGGATAAACACAGACAGTGTCTACATATACACACACAGTGTCTGGAGATACAGACACCGTGTCTGGGTATACACACGCAGCGTCTGGACTAGCACACGCAGTGTCTGGATATACACAGACACTGTCTGGATATACATACGCAGTGTCTGGATATACACACACAATGTCTAGATATACAGACACAGTGTCTGGATAAACACACAGAGCGTCTGGCTATACACACACAGCACCTGGATATACACACGCAGTGTCTGGATATACACACACAGTGTCTGGATATGCACACACAGTGTCTGGATATACACACACAGTGTCTGGATATACACACACAGTGTCTGGATATGCACACACAGTGTCTGGATATACACACACAGTGTCTGGATAAACACACACAGTGTCTGGATATACACACACAGTGTCTGGATAAACACATGCAGTGTCTGGATTAACACACACAGTGTCTGGATATACACACACAGTGTCTGGATAAACACACACAGTGTCTGGATAAACAGACACAGTGTCTGGATAAACACACACAGTGTCTGGATATACACACACAGTGTCTGGATATACACACACAGTTTCTGGAGATACACACACAGTGTCTGGATATACACACACAGTGTCTGGATATACACACGCACTGTCTGTATATACACACACAGTGTCTGGATATACACACTCAGTGTCTGGATATACACACACAGTGTCTGGATAAACACACGCAGTGTCTGGATATGCACACACAGTGTCTGGATATACACACACGCAGTATCTGGATATACACACACAGTGTCTGGATATACACACGCAGTGTCTGGATAAACACACACTGTGTCTGGATATACAGACACAGTGTCTGGATATACACACACAGTGTCTGGATATACACACACAGTGTCTGGATAAACACACACAGTGTCTGGATATACACACACAGTGTCTGGATATACACACTAAGTATCTGGATATACACACGCAGTGTCTGGATAGACACACACAGTGTCTGGATATACACACGCAGTATCTGGATAAACACACACAGTGTCTGGATAAACACACACAGTGTCTGGAGATACACACACAGTGTCTGGATATACACACACAGTGTCTGGATATACACACACAGTGTCTGGATAAACACACACACTGTCTGGATATACACACACAGTGTCTGGATATACACACGCAGTGTCTGGATAAACACACGCACTGTCTGGATATACACACACAGTGTCTGGATAAACACACACAGTGTCTGGATAAACACACACAGTGTCTGGATATACACACGCAGTATCTGGATAAACACACAGTGTCTGGATATACTCATGCAGTGTCTGGATATACACACACAGTGTCTGGATATACACACGCAGTATCTGGATATACACACACAGTGTCTGGATAAACATACGCACTGTCTGGATATACACACACAGTGTCTGGATATACACGCGCAGTGTCTGGATAAACACACACAGTGTCTGGATATACACACACAGTGTCTGGATAAACATACGCACTGTCTGGATATACACACACAGTGTCTGGATATACACACACAGTGTCTGGATAAACACACACAGTGTCTGGATAAACACACGCACTGTCTGGATATACACACACAGTGTCTGGATAAACACATGCAGTGTCTGGATAAACACACACAGTGTCTGGATATACACATGCAGTATCTGGATATACACACACAGTGTCTGGATATACACATGCAGTGTCTGGATATACACACACAGTGTCTGGATATACACACGCAGTATCTGGATATACACACACAGTGTCTGGATAAACATACGCACTGTCTGGATATACACACACAGTGTCTGGATAAACACACACAGTGTCTGGATATACACACACAGTGTCTGGATAAATACACACAGTGTCTGGATATACACACACAGTGTCTGGATATACACACGCAGTGTCTGGATAAACACACACAGTGTCTGGAGATACACACACAGTGTCTGGATATACACACGCACTGTCTGGATATACACACACAGTGTCTGGATATACACACACAGTGTCTGGATAAACTCAGACAGTGTCTGGATAAACACACACAGTGTCTGGATATACACACACAGTGTCTGGATATACGCACACAGTGTCTGGATAAACACACGCAGTATCTGGATATACACACACAGTGTCTGGATAAACTCAGACAGTGTCTGGATATACACACACAGTGTCTGGATATACACACACAGTGTCTGGATAAACACACACAGTGTCTGGATATACACACGCAGTGTCTGGATATACACACGCAGTGTCTGGATAAACACACACAGTGTCTGGAGATACACACACAGTGTCTGGATATACACACGCACTGTCTGGATATACACACACAGTGTCTGGATATACACACACAGTGTCTGGATAAACTCAGACAGTGTCTGGATAAACACACACAGTGTCTGGATATACACACACAGTGTCTGGATATACACACACAGTGTCTGGATAAACTCAGACAGTGTCTGGATAAACACACACAGTGTCTGGATATACACACACAGTGTCTGGATATACACGCACAGTGTCTGGATATACACACGCAGTATCTGGATATACACACACAGTGTCTGGATAAACATACGCACTGTCTGGATATACACACACAGTGTCTGGATAAACACACACAGTGTCTGGATATACACACACAGTGTCTGGATATACACACACAGTGTCTGGATATACACACGCAGTGTCTGGATAAACACACACAGTGTCTGGAGATACACACACAGTGTCTGGATATACACACGCACTGTCTGGATATACACACACAGTGTCTGGATATACACACACAGTGTCTGGATAAACTCAGACAGTGTCTGGATAAACACACACAGTGTCTGGATATACACACACAGTGTCTGGATATACACACACAGTGTCTGGATATACGCACACAGTGTCTGGATAAACACACACAGTGTCTGGATATACACACACAGTGTCTGGATATACACACACAGTGTCTGGATATACACACACAGTGTCTGGATATACACACACAGTGTCTGGATATGCACACACAGTGTCTGGAGGATCCCTTGGGGCCTTGGAGGGAAGTAAGCGGGGAGGTGTGGGCGCAAGTTTTGCATTTCTTGTGGTTGCAGGGGAAGGTGCCGGGAGTGGAGGTTGGGATGGTGGGGGGTGTGGACCTGACGAGGGAGTCACGGAGGGAGTGGTCTTTTTGGAATGCTGATAGGGGAGGGGAGGGAAATATATCCCTGGTGGTGGGGTTCGTTTGGAGGTGGCGGAAATGACGACGGATGATACACTGTACATGGAGGTTGGTGGGGTGGTAGGTGAGGACCAGTGGGGTTCTGTCCTGGTGGCGATTAGAGGGGCGGGGCTCAAGGGCGGAGGAGTGGGAAGTGGAGGAGATGCGGTGGAGGGCATCGTCGATCACGTCTGGGGGGACATTGCGGTCTTTGAAGAAGGAGGCCATCTGGGTGGTACGGTTTTGGAATTGGTCCTCCTGGGAGCAAATGCGGCGGAGACGAAGGAATCGGGAATATGGGATGGCGTTTTTACAGGGGGTAGGGTGGGAGGAGGTGTAATCTAGGTAACTGTGGGTGTCGGTCGGTTTATAGTAAATATCCGTGTCGATTCGGTCGCCCGAGATAGAAATGGAAAGGTCTCGGAAGGGGAGGGAGGAGTCTGAGACGGTCCAGGTAAATTTGAGGTCAATCAAAAGGCACAGATAAGGAAGCTGACATAGCTTTATCAGGAATGTTTTTTGATCAGATCAGTGGGACTGAACGGGAACAGCTCGGTAAACAAACAAGTATCTTTAGCTCTGCTAAGCTGATTGAGTTACAGCAGAAAGATGAGAACTTAAAACAGTTACATCAAAAGGCATATACAGAGGAGAGTGAATGCATCCTTCTGTGTTATTACTGAACAAATGATGTCTTATTGAGGAAATGGAGACCATCACACATTCAAGCAGATGAGAACTGGGCAGAGATTCATCAAATTGTTTTGCCAGTAGGGCATAGAAAGGAGGTGCTGTTAGTGGCACATGAGCTACACTTGGAGTTTATTTAGGGGTGAGGAAAACACAGGTTAAAACACAAAGACATTTTTTACTGGCCTGGATTACACAAGGATGTAGTTGAATTTTGCCAGATGTGTCACACAAGTCAGCTCATGGGAAAACCACAGACAGTAATAAAAGCCGGCACCTTTAATACCTATTCCAGCATTCGAGGAATCTTTCACAAGAGTCTTGATTGATTACATAGGTCTACTACCTCAAACAAAAAGAGGGAATAATTATTAATAATAATGGATGTGTCGACTAGATTTCCAGAGGGAATTCCTTTAAGCAACATCACAGCTCAAAGGGTTGTAGAAGCAATTGTTTTACTAGATATGGACTACCAGTAGAGATCCAGTCAGATCAAGGATCAAAGTGAAGGCAGCGTTTGGTATACTTTCCTTTATTGGTCAGAGTATTGAGTACAGGAGTTGGGAGGTCATGTTGCAGCTGTACAGGACATTGGTTAGGCCACTGTTGGAATATTGCATGCAATTCTGATCTCCTTCCTATCGGAAAGATGTTGTGAAACTTGAAAGTGTTCAGAAAAGATTTACAAGGATGTTGCCAGGGTTGAAGGGTTTGAGCTACAGGGAGAGGCTGAACAGGCTGAGGCTGTTTTCCCTGGAGCGTCGGAGGCTGAGGGGGCGATCTTATAGAGGTTTACAAAATTATGAGGGGCATGGATAGGATAAATAGACAAAGTCTTTTCCCTGGGGTGGGGGAGTCCAGAACTAGAGGGGCATAGATTAGGGTGAGAGGGGAAAGATATAAAAGAGACCTAAGGGGCAACTTTTTCACCCAGAGGGTGGTACATGTATGGATTGAGTTGCCAGAGGATGTGGTGGAGGCTGGTATAATTACAACATTTAAGAGGCATTTGGATGGGTATATGAATAGGAAGGGTTTGGAGGGATATGGGCTGGGTGCTGGCAGGTGGGACTGGATTGTTAAAAATCACACAACACCCGGTTATAGTCCAACAGGTTTAATTGGAAGCACACTAGCTTTCGGAGCGATGTTCCTTCATCAGGTGATGAAGGAGCGTCGCTCCAAAAGCTAGTGTGCTTCCAATTAAACTTGTTGGACTATAACCTGGTGTTGTGGGATTTTTAACTTTATACACCCCAGTCCTTCACCGGCATCTCCGAATTGGGACTAGATTGGGTTGGGATATCTGGTCGGCATGGACGAGTTGGACCGAAGGGTTTGTTTCCGTGCTGTACATCTCTATGACCCTGACACTATGCTGCTCTCTCTTTTTCCCTCTCTTCTGCTTTTAACCGTAACTCAAACTGTTCCATTTCTGGTGCCCTTTCTCTTTCTCTCACCTCTAACTCAAGCTGCTTCATTTGCAATTGAATTCTTGCCATCTCTACAGATTCTGGATAATGATCAGCCTGGGAGAATGAATAGTTGCTAATGGGGACTGTTAGTGGCTAACAATGGGTTGTGTGTCATAGCAGACCATGTGATAACAAGGCCTGGTGTATGGGGAGGGTGGTTGAGGTGAGGACTTGGGAGGTGTCTCAAACCCCAAAACTGTGCTGAGCTTTGCTGGAGCACTGCAGCAAGCCATAGTGTTAGGTGCAGTCGTCAGGGGTAAATGTACAGTTGGGGGAATGGGTCTGGGTGGGTTGCTCTTCGGAGGGTCGGTGCTTACTTGTTGGGCTGAAGGGCCTGTTTCTATACTGTAGGGAATCTGATCTAATCATTTAATACTTTCTTAATATTCATCATGTGTTAACGTAGACTAGATTGTAGGAAGTGCAGGTAGAGTGCAGCTTCATCTGGAAGGTGTGTTTGGATGTTGGATACCGAGCACGGAGGAGGTAAATGGACAGGTGCAGGGGAAGATGCTGTGGGATGGCATTGGGAGCGAAGGAAGAGTGGACCAGGGTGTCCCAGAGGGAACGGTTCCTGGGAATGGTTGACAGGAAGAGGAGGGGAATATGTTTCCACTTGTGGCTTCCATGCAGAGGTTGCCACTGATGATCTTCTGGATGTGGATGCTGTTGGAATGGTAGGTAAGGACAATGGGAACTGTTGTAAGAGGGAAGAGAGGCAATGAGGGTTGGACTGGATACTGGTGGCCAGCCTATCCCCAGAAATGGAAGCAGAGATGTTGAAGGAGGGAAGGGAGGAGTCAGAGACGGACCAAGTCAGGGTGAGGGCGGGGTGGAAATTGGAAGTGAAATTGATAAACCTTTCCAATTCCAGACGGGAGACAGCACTGACGATATCATCGTCATATCGGAGAATGAGTTGGGGGTGGCAGCCGGAATAGGACTGGAACAAGGAATGTTCCACGTACCCTACAAAGTCACAGGCTTAACTGGGGCCCAAGCAGGAAGCCATGGTCACCACTCCGACCTGGAGAAAGTGAGAGGGTTTGAAGGAGAACTTGTTGAGGGCGAGGATAAGCTCGGCCAAGAGGAGGAGGGTGGTGGGGGGATGGGGACGATTCAGGCCTTTAATCCAAGAAGAAGCAGAGAGCCCTGAGACCGTGCTGCTGAGGAATGGATGGCGAAAGAGATTACATGCACACGGTAAAGAGGAGGTGACTGGAGCCCACAAACTGGAAATTCCAAAACCGACGTGAAGTGTCAGAGGAACCGCGGATGGAAGGGACTGAACAACGGGAGGAAAAAATCGAATTGAGGAAGGAACAGAGGAGCTCTGTGAAGTAGACTTCACTTATAGTGAGGGTTTGACCATGAGGTCCCTGTTCCCAGATATGGAGCACAACTTACAACACACTTCAGTTCATTATTTATTATTAGATCAATGTTTATTGATTATTATTATTATTATTCATTATTTATTGTTGACAATGATTATTAGATCCTCGTTTAATAGTGTTAAATATTTATTACTCTTCATAATTATCAATTATTTCACATTATTTATTTTATGTATTTTAATAATTATTGTTTGTAATTCATTTATTGTGTTTTAATTATTTTTACTCAGCATTTATTTTTATCTATGTATTGTTTACTAAGAATATTATTTATTTATCCTTTACCAGAATTTACCACATATTTATTGTTTATTTAAAATGTAATACTTTCTTAATATTCATAATTCATGCATGTGTTAATGTTTGTAGCGCAGTATTTGTGGGCAGCACGGTGGCACAGTGGTTAGCACTGCTATCTCACAGCGCCAGAGACCCGGGTTCATAATCCCACCTTGAGCAACTGTCTGTGTGGAGTTTGCAGATTCCCTGTGTCTGTGTGGGTTCTCTCTGAGTGCTCTGGTTTCTTCCCACAGTCACAAAGATGTGCAGGTCAGGTGAATTGGCCATGCTAAAATTGCCCATAGTGATGGGTGTGGGTGGGTTGCTCTTGTAAGTAATCTAATTTATTATTATTATTTGGCATTGTTCAGTAGGCCAGAACTTAATAATAGTTAATGAGTGGATATACACTTAATGGTAAGGTCCTGGGAAGTATTGCCGAACAAAGAGACCTTGATGTGCAGGTTCATAGTTCCTGGAGTGACAGGATAGTGAAGAAGGTGTTTGATATGCTTGCCTTTGTTAGTGAGTGCATTGAGTGTTGGAGTTGGGAGTCATGTTTTGGCTGTACAGAATGTTGGTTGGGCCAATTTGGGAACACTGTGGTCATTACTGGTCTCCCTGCTATTGGAAGGATGCTGTGAAACGTGAAAGGATTCAGAAAACATTTACAAGGATGTCATCAGGGTTGGAGGATTTAATCTATAGGAAGAGGCTGGATCTGTTTTTTCTGGAGCATCGGAGGCTGAGGGGCAATCTTATAGAAGTTTATAAAATCATGAGGAGCGTAGTTAAGGTGAATACTCAAGATCTTTTCCCCAGTATGGTGGAGTCCAAAACTAGAGGGTATACATTTAAGATGAGAGGGAAAAGATTTAAAAGGCACCTGAGGGGCAACCTTTTCACACAGAGGGTGGTGCGTGTATGGTTTGAATTGCCAGAGGAAGTGATGGAGGCTGGTACAATTACACCAATTAAAAGGCATCTGGATGGATATATGAATAGGAAGCGCTTAGATGAATATGGGCCAAATGCTGGCTAATGGGTCTAGATTGCAGTAGGATATCTGATTGGCATGGTTGAGTTGGACTGAGGGGTCTGTTTCTGTGATGGATATCTCTCGATGACTCTAATTACTATATTTTTTTTATTATTTATGATTAGTATTGTTATTATTCATTATTTACTCTGCATCTATTTATGATTTATTGTAACTGTCATTACTTGCTATTTACTACACGTTTATTCACTCATTTACTATTATTTGCTGTGTATCTATTTACTCATTCTTTATTATTTAACATTTTAATGATGATTGCTCATTATTTAGTACTTATTGATTTGTTAGTTAATTATTTACAAACATTAATGAGCACTGTTTGTTATTTACTCCATTTTATTATTCCTTAGTTATTATGTAGCATATATTTGATTGTTTATTTGTTTATTTTATCCTGATTATTATTTACTATTGTTAATGAACATAACTCATTTGCTGTACATTTATTTTGCATTGTATTTAATGATAATTATTTGTTATTTACTGTATATTTATTTACTCATTATTTACTGTTAATTATTATCATTCATAGTACAATTAACGTTTATCATTTACCATTATTAATGATCATAATTCATTGGCTGCTTCTTTTTTATTTAATGATTTTTATTCATGTACTGTCCTTTTATTGTTTATTATTTAATGTTATTAACGATCTTTATTCATTGATGTTTTTTATTGTTTATTATTTATTGTTATTATTGGTCTTTGTTCATTTTCAATATTTTAATTGTTTATTATTTATTGTTATTAATGATTGTTACTCATTTATTGTATTTTCACTGTTCATTGTTTAATGTTATTAATGATCTTTATTCATTTTCTGTATTTTAATTGTGCATTATTTAATGTCATCAATGATCTTTATTCATTTACTATATTTATTATTTATTATTTACTGGTATTAATGATTGTTACTCATTTTCTGTATTTTAATTGTGTATTATTTAATGTAATTAATGATCTTTATTCATTTACTGTATATTTATTGTTTATTATTTACAGTTATTAATGAACTTTATTCATTTTCTGTATTTTAATTGCGTATTATTTAATGTCATTAATGATCTTTATCCATTTACTATATTTATTGTTTATTATTTACTGGTATTAATGATTGTTACTCATTTTGTGTATTTTAATTGTGTATTATATAATGTAATTAATGATCTTTATTCATTTACTATATATTTATTGTTTATTATTTAGTTATTAATGATCTTTATTCATTTTCTGTATTTTAATTGTGTATTATTTAATGTAATTAATTATCGTTATTCATTTACTGTATATTTATTGTTTATTATTTACAGTTATTAATGAACTTTATTCATTTTCTGTATTTTAATTGTGCATTATTTAATGTCATTAATGATCTTTATTCATTTACTATATTTATTGTTTATTATTTACTGGTATTAATGATTGTTACTCATTTTGTGTATTTTAATTGTGTATTATTTAATGTCATTAATGATCTTTATTCATTTACTGTATATTTATTGTTTATTATTTAGTTATTAATGATCTTTATTCATTTTCTGTATTTTAATTGTGCATTATTTAATGTCATTAATGATCTTTATTCATTTACTGTATATTTATTGTTTATTATTTACAGTTATTAATGTACTTTATTCATTTTCTGTATTTTAATTGTGCATTATTTAATGTCATTAATGATCTTTATTCATTTACTGTATATTTATTGTTTATTATTTAGTTATTAATGATCTTTATTCATTTTCTGTATTTTAATTGTGCATTATTTAATGTCATTAATGATCTTTATTCATTTACTGTATATTTATTGTTTATTATTTACTGGTATTAATGATTGTTACTCATTTTGTGTATTTTAATTGTGTATTATATAATGTAATTAATGATCTTTATTCATTTACTATATATTTATTGTTTATTATTTAGTTATTAATAATCTTTATTCATTTTCTGTATTTTAATTGTGCATTATTTAATGTCATTAATGATCTTTATTCATTTACTGTATATTTATTGTTTATTATTTACTGGTATTAATGATTGTTACTCATTTTGTGTATTTTAATTGTGTATTATATAATGTAATTAATGATCTTTATTCATTTACTATATTTATTGTTTATTATTTACTGGTATTAATGATTGTTACGCATTTTGTGTATTTTAATTGTGTATTATATAATGTAATTAATGATCTTTATTCATTTACTGTATATTTATTGTTTATTATTTAGTTATTAATGAACTTTATTCATTTTGTGTATTTTAATTGTGTATTATTTAATGTAATTAATGATCTTTATTCATTTACTGTATATTTATTGTTTATTATTTAGTTATTAATGAACTTTATTCATTTTCTGTAGTTTAATTGTGTATTATTTAATGTAATTAATGATCTTTATTCATTTACTGTATATTTATTGTTTATTATTTAGTTATTAATGAACTTTATTCATTTTCTGTAGTTTAATTGTGTATTATTTAATGTAATTAATGATTTAGTGTATATTTATTGTTTATTATTTACTGTTATGGATGATCTGTACTCATTGCCAATTTTTATTGATTATATATTGTTATTAACGGTCTTTATTCACTTGTTATTCTTATTATTGACCGTTATTTGTGACTTTTATTCATTGACTGTATTTTTATTGCTTGTTGTTTCCTTTGTTAATGAGTTTAATGTATTTTTATTAGTGACTGTTATTAATGTTTTTCATTCATTGAGCGAATGTTTATTATTATTTAATGTTTTTAATGATTTTTATTCATTGATTGGACTTTTTGTTTATTTTTATTTTATTGATTGGCGGTTTTCCCAATGACCCCTGACCCCTGACCCCGTCTGAGCGCGGGAAAAGGGTGGCCGTGAAGAAAATAAACCAGAGGGGGGGGCTCGGATTGTAATTCCCCTTTTAAATCCTGAGGGGAAACAGAAACAGAAATAAGTGAGTAAATAACAGTTTTAAAAATATAATTGTTTTTCTCGCTTACACACGTTCTCTTCCGGTTGAACCTTTCCCCCTTGACTTCCGTTTCTGGTCCCGCTCGTCTCCCACGTGACCCTCCCCGTGTGCGCGCGTGCGCGTGCGTCTCCCGCTGGAGGGGAGAGGGGGCGGGGCGGGGCACCGCGTCAATTTCCGGTTCGGGTCCCGCCCAGCCCAGCCGCTGCCGTGAGCGCCGCTCAGGGTTGTTGGTTTCCGGTTCCGGTCTCTCTCTCTCTCTCTCCCACCCACCCCCCCTCAGTCACGTGTTGCCGGCGGGTAGCAGCGGGAGCGGAACAGTTCCGGGCAGAGCGGCCGCTGTCCTGTCGTTCAGCGGGTGGTGGGTGTGGGGAGAGGTGAGGGTTCATTGTCCCTGAGGGGGTGGGGGGGTAGGGGTCTGTGTTGTCCCTGAGGGGGTGGGGGTAGGGATCTGTGTTGTCCCTGAGGGGGTGGGGGTAGGGGTCTGTCTTGTCCCTGAGGGGGTGGGGGTAGGGGTCTGTCTTGTCCCTGAGGGGGTGGGGGTAGGGGTCTGTGTTGTCCCTGAGGGGGTGGGGGGTAGGGGTCTGTGTTGTCCCTGAGGGGGTGGGGGTAGGGATCTGTGTTGTCCCTGAGGGGGTAGGGGGTAGGGGTCTGTGTTGTCCCTGAGGGGGTGGGGAATCTGTGTTGTCCCTGAGGGGGTGGGGGGGTAGGGATCTGTGTTGTCCCTGAGGGGGTGGGGGTAGGGATCTGTGTTGTCCCTGAGGGGGTGGGGGTAGGGATCTGTGTTGTCCCTGAGGGGGTGGGGGTAGGGATCTGTCTTGTCCCTGAGGGGGTGAGGGGTAGGGATCTGTGTTGTCCCTGAGGGGGTAGGGATCTGTGTTGTCCCTGAGGGGGTGAGGGGTAGGGACCTGTGTTGTCCCTGAGGGGGTGAGGGGTAGGGATCTGTGTTGTCCCTGAGGGGGTGAGGGGTGGTAGCGATCTGAATAATCCTTTTGTTTCTGGGGGAGGAGGACCGAGACACCCGCGGGGGGAGGAGGGAGGGGGGGTGAGGGTAGGCAGAGGCTAGGCAGAAAGAGGCTGAGGACCGCCAGGTCACCAAGCCGAGAAGTAGGGGGTAGTAACTGGGAAGTCGTGTTTGTGTGGAGTGTGGGGTGGGGGCTCGTCTGGGATTGAGTGTCGTACGTCAGCTGACCAGGTGCTGAGAGCCTGGGCGGATAGGAACCAGGGGTCGTTGGGTAGATCAGAGGGGGAACAATAGATCATTGAGTGCCCAGGCAGAAGGAGATCGGAGATCGCTGGAGACCCAGGCAGAGAGGGATCGGAGATCGTTGGGGATCCAGGCAGAGAGGGATCGGAGATCGTTGGGGATCCAGGCAGAGAGGGATCGGAGATCGTTGGGGATCCAGGCAGAGAGGGATCGGAGATCGTTGGGGATCCAGGCAGAGAGGGATCGGAGATCGTTGGGGATCCAGGCAGAGAGGGATCGGAGATCGTTGGGGATCCAGGCAGAGAGGGATCGGAGATCGTTGGGGATCCAGGCAGAGAGGGATCGGAGATCGTTGGGGATCCAGGCAGAGAGGGATCGGAGATCGTTGGGGATCCAGGCAGAGAGGGATCGGAGATCGTTGGGGATCCAGGCAGAGAGGGATCGGAGATCGTTGGGGATCCAGGCAGAGAGGGATCGGAGATCGTTGGGGATCCAGGCAGAGAGGGATCGGAGATCGTTGGGGATCCAGGCAGAGAGGGATCGGAGATCGTTGGGGATCCAGGCAGAGAGGGATCAGAGATCGTTGGGGATCCAGGCAGAGAGGGATCGGAGATCGTTGGGGATCCAGGCAGAGAGGGATCGGAGATCGTTGGGGATCCAGGCAGAGAGGGATCGGAGATCATTGGGGATCCAGGCAGAGAGGGATCGGAGATCGCTGGGGGCCCAGGCAGAGAGGGATCGGAGATCGCTGGGGGCCCAGGCAGAGAGGGATCGGAGATCGTTGGGGATCCAGGCAGAGAGGGATCGGAGATCGCTGGGGGCCCAGGCAGAGAGAGACCGACAGGCCTTTGGTCTACAGCTAAGGAGCAAAGGGCAGGTTTCATCACCAGTGAAAGGAGCTGAGAGCAGTCACCCCGTGGTGCCCAGTGTTACCCTTCTGCCGCTGCTGCAGCCCCACACCCGTGCTCCTGAGGTGAGGCAGCGCTCCCCCAGCCTCCTGTCTCCCCTGCTGCTGAGCCGGACGGCCCACACGTTCCTGACACGCGGTAGCCTGCCCATCCAACTGCGGATACGAGGGGGGGCGTCCCCTGAATAGGGAAACATGGCGAGCTCCGACGTCCTGGAGTACAACGATATCTACCAGGAGCTGAAAGGAATAATGGTGTGTACTCGGACGACGGGCAGGGGGTTTGCTGGGAGGAGGTCTGAACTGCGGGACTGTGCGGGAGTGAACGTCTCTCTTGGCGCGGGGAGGGGTTGGTGGAAGATACAGGGTCGGGGGCAATTGAGACGGTGTGGCCCGATATTGGATTTTGGGTGTTCGTTCTCGGTGTGTGGGCATCACCGACTGCTCCAACATTTGTTGCCCAAGTAGGAGTCGACCAGATTTCTGTGGGTCTGGACTCACGTAGGTATGGTCGACAGATTTCTCTCCCTTAAGGAGACGGGTGAACCAGATGGGAGTTCACAAATCATCGACAAGGGATTCGTAGTGACTTATTGGCCTCTTGATGCTGCACTCTCTTTGTTTTTTGATTGATTTCCAAATCCCAGGGTGTGCCATGGCAGGATTTGAACCCAGGTCTCCAGACCATTACCTGGGTCTCCTGATGAAGGGCTCCAGCCCGAAACGTCGATTTTTTTTTTTCCCCTGCTCCTAAGATGCTGCCTGACCTGCTGTGCTTCTCCAGCACCACTCTAATCTTGACTCTGGATTAATTGCCTAGCAATACACAGAGTAGTAATGCCTTCCCAGCGGTAGTGGTGGGAGCAGAGTCATTGGGGACACATAAGCGACAGCTGGACAGGCCCATGGAGAGCAGTGAGTTGAGGGGTGCGTAGGTTAAGTTACTATATTTTACATTAGGATTAAATCTCGGCACAACATCGTGGGCCGAAGGGCCTGTTCTGTGCTGGACTTATCTATGTTCTATGATAATATCATTGGGCCATCGCCTCCCGTTAAATGGGGGATGGGGTCACATCTGTCCTGGGAGTAGTCGGAAGGTGCTTGTGTGGAAACGTTGCGCATTAACCTCCTGATCTCCATTGGGGGATGGTAAGCCCCTCGTGATAGTGAACGCCTCGATTCAACCCCCCCCCCGAGACTTCTCTGCTTGACCACCCTCCCCAAGAGGGTCCACGCACCCTGAGATCATGGAGCAGTACGTCATGGAAACAGACCCTTCGGTCCAACCCGTCCGTGCTGTCCCAGATATCCCAACCCAATCTAGTCCCACCTGCCAGCACCTGGCCCATATCCCTCCAAACTCTTCCTATTCATATACCCATCCAAATGCCTCTTAAATGTTGTAATTGTACCAGCCTCCACCACATCCTCTGGCAGCTCATTTCATACACGTACCACCCTCTGGGTGAAAAAGTTGCCCCGAGGTCTCTTTTCCCATCTCACCTACACCCTCTCGTTTTAGATGATAGATTAGATTCCCTACAGTGTGGAAACAGGCCCTTCAGCCCAACCAGTCCGCACCGACCCTCCGAAGAGTAACCCATTTCACTCTGACTAATGCACCTAACACCGTGGGCAATTTAGCATGGCCAATTCACCTGACCTGCACGTCTTTGGACTGTGGGAGGAAACCAGAGCAAACCCACGGAGACACGGGGAGAATGTGCAAACTCCACACAGACAGTTACCCCGAGGCTGGGATTGAACCGTGGCGCTGTGAGGCAGCAGTGCTAACCACTGAGCCACT
Source organism: Chiloscyllium punctatum (assembly GCF_047496795.1). NCBI lineage: Eukaryota > Metazoa > Chordata > Chondrichthyes > Orectolobiformes > Hemiscylliidae > Chiloscyllium > Chiloscyllium punctatum. The sequence goes on along the minus strand of NC_092785.1, from coordinate 26,638,241 downwards.
GTGCCCCCTGAGGAAAAGTCTTTGTCTATATATTCTTTTCATCCACCTCGTGATGTCATAAGTTTTTATAAGATCACCTCTTAGCTCCAGGGAAAACAGCTCCGGCCTGTTCGGCCTCTCCCTATAGCTCCAACCTGGGCAGCATCCTTGTAAATCTTTTCTGAACCCTTTCAAATTTCACAACATCCTTCCTTGAGGAGGGAGACCAGAATTGAAAGCAGTCTTCCAAAGGTGATCTATCCAGTGTCCTGTACAGCTGCAACATGATCTCCCAACCCCTGTACTCAATGCTCTGACCAATAGCATACCAACTGCTGCCTTCACTATCCTGTCAGTAGTCTCTCAGTCCCTGGTCGGGTGGGTGAAGGTGGGGATCTCGGGTTTGTGTACAGAAGTCTGTTTTAACCTCTGACCTCTCGCTGCAGATTGATGGCCGTCTGCGACTCAGCCACCACACCATCGTCTTTAAGAACAGCAAGACTGGGAAAGTGGACAGTGTACAAGCCTCAGATGTCAGCGATGGAGTGTGGCGTCGAGTGGCCAGGGGCTACGGTATCAGGCTACAACTGAAAAACGGCAACCTCTGCAAGTTTGATGGATTCCGCGAAGGGGTGAGTGTAGACAGAGAGACCGGGCCTGGAGCTCTCGCGAAGGAGTGTCTAACTATCTCCCCCCGCCACGGACAGGGCAGCACGAGAATTCTGTCTGAAAACTCTTTTTCACCCAACCCATCGCACCTACCTCCAAGGTGATCTCCTCTTGTCACGTTCCATCTACCCCACTCTCTCCCTCACCCAATCACGAGGGTAAGTGTCCATTATCCCTCAGCTCCCTCAAAGTGTCTAACTGAGGGATATAGAGACCAGAACTGTGCACAGTGCTCCCAGTGTGGGTCTAACTGAGGGATATAGAGACTGGAACTGTGCACAGTGCTCCCAGTGTGGGTCTGAGGGATATAGAGACCGGAACTGTGCACAGTGCTCCCAGTGTGGGTCTAACTGAAGGATATAGAGACCGGAACTGTGCACAGTGCTCCCAGTGTGGGTCTAACTGAGGGATATAGAGACCGGAACTGTGCACAGTGCTCCCAGTGTGGGTCTAACTGAGGGATATAGAGACCGGAACTGTGCACAGTGCTCCCAGTGTTGGTCTAACTGAGGGATATAGAGACCGGAACTGTGCACAGTGCTCCCAGTGTGGGTCTGAGGGATATAGAGACCGGAACTGTGCACAGTGCTCCCAGTGTGGGTCTGAGGGATATAGAGACCGGAACTGTGCACAGTGCTCCCAGTGTCGGTCTAACTGAGGGATATAGAGACTGGAACTGTGCACAGTGCTCCCAGTGTGGGTCTAACTGAGGGATATAGAGACTGGAACTGTGCACAGTGCTCCCAGTGTGGGTCTAACTGAGGGATATAGAGACCTGAACTGTGCACAGTGCTCCCAGTGTGGGTCTGAGGGATACAGAGACTGGAACTGTGCACAGTGCTCCCAGTGTGGGTCTGACTGAGGGATATAGAGACCAGAACTGTGCACAGTGCTCCCAGTGTGGGTCTGACTGAGGGATATAGAGACTGGAACTGTGCACGGTGCTCCCAGTGTGGGTCTAACTGAGGGATATAGAGACTGGAACTGTGCACGGTGCTCCCAGTGTGGGTCTAACTGAGGGATATAGAGACTGGAACTGTACACAGTGCTCCCAGTGTGGGTCTGACTGAGGGATATAGAGACTGGAACTGTGCACGGTGCTCCCAGTGTGGGTCTAACTGAGGGATATAGAGACTGGAACTGTACACAGTGCTCCCAGTGTGGGTCTAACTGAGGGATATAGAGACTGGAACTGTGCACGGTGCTCCCAGTGTGGGTCTGAGGGATACAGAGATGGGAACTGTGCACAGTGCTCCCAGTGTGGGTCTGAGGGATACAGAGATGGGAACTGTGCACAGTGCTCCCAGTGTGGGTCTAACTGAGGGATATAGTGACTGGAACTGTGCACAGTGCTCCCAGTGTGGGTCTGACTGAGGGATATAGAGACTGGAACTGTGCACAGTGCTCCCAGTGTGGGTCTGAGGGATACAGAGATGGGAACTGTGCACAGTGTTCTAAGTGTCCTCTCGATTTGAAACATTAGTTAATTGTTTCTCCATGGATGCTGTCTGACCTGCTGTGATCTCCAGCACTTCTCGTTCTCAGATCAGATTCCAGCGTCTGCAGGTAATTGCTTTATTGACCTGAACTCCTCTACCCCTTGCTCTCTCCGCTCTCGCTGTCATATGGACTCTCTCTTGTGGGAAACTCCCGAATTCTCCCTGTTTGGCAATGATTCAGTTAATTCCATACTCTGTCAGGAGGAGGTGCTAGAGTCATTGAGTCCAGCCCTAATACCTAGTGTTTTGTTCTGGCAGGATTTTGACAAGATGGCAGATTATTTCAAATCCCATTACCAGGTGGAGCTGCAGGAGAAGGAGATGTGTGTGAAGGGCTGGAACTGGGGAACGGCTCGGTTTAACGGTGAGTGACTTATCCTTTGTGTCAGAAAAGCTTGGATTAATGCTGAGGCAGTGCGGCGCTGTCGGAGGGTCAGTGCTGAGGGGGTGGGCACTGTCGGAGGGTCAGTGCTGAGGGGGTGGGCACTGTCGGAGGGTCAGTGCTGAGGGGGTGGGCACTGTCGGAGGGTCAGTGCTGAGGGGGTGGGCCCTGTCGGAGGGTCAGTGCTGAGGGGGTGGGCACTGTCGGAGGGTCAGTGCTGAGGCAGTGCGGCGCTGTCGGAGGGTCAGTGCTGAGGGGGTGGGCACTGTCGGAGGGTCAGTGCTGAGGGAGTGGGCACTGTCGGAGGGTCAGTGCTGAGGGGGGTGGGCACTGTCGGAGGGTCAGTGCTGAGGGGGTGGGCACTGTCGGAGGGTCAGTGCTGAGGGGGTGGGCACTGTCGGAGGGTCAGTGCTGAGGGGGTGGGCACTGTCGGAGGGTCAGTGCTGAGGGGGTGGGCACTGTCGGAGGGTCAGTGCTGAGAGGGTGGGCACTGTCGGAGGGTCAGTGCTGAGGGAGTGGGCCCTGTCGGAGGGTCAGTGCTGAGGGAGTGGGCCCTGTTGGAGGGTCAGTGCTGAGGGAGTGGGCCCTGTCGGAGGGTCAGTGCTGAGGGAGTGCCGCACTGTCGGAGGGTCAGTGCTGAGGGAGGGGGCACTGTCGGAGGGTCAGTGCTGAGGGAGTGGGCACTGTGCGAGGGTCAGTGCTGAGGGGGTGGGCACTGTCGGAGGGTCAGTGCTGAGGGGGTGGGCACTGTCGGAGGGTCAGTGCTGAGGGGGTGGGCACTGTCGGAGGGTCAGTGCTGAGGGGGTGGGCACTGTCGGAGGGTCAGTGCTGAGGGGGTGGGCACTGTCGGAGGGTCAGTGCTGAGGGGGTGGGCACTGTCGGAGGGTCAGTGCTGAGGGGGTGGGCACTGTCGGAGGGTCAGTGCTGAGGGGGTGGGCACTGTCGGAGGGTCAGTGCTGAGGGGGTGGGCACTGTCGGAGGGTCAGTGCTGAGGGGGTGGGCACTGTCGGAGGGTCAGTGCTGAGGGAGTGGGCACTGTCGGAGGGTCAGTGCTGAGGGGGTGGGCACTGTCGGAGGGTCAGTGCTGAGGGAGTGGGCACTGTCGGAGGGTCATTGCTGAGGGAGTGGGCACTGTCGGAGGGTCAGTGCTGAGGGAGTGGGCACTGTGCGAGGGTCAGTGCTGAGGGAGTAGGCACTGTGCGAGGGTCAGTGCTGAGGGAGTAGGCACTGTGCGAGGGTCAGTGCTGAGGGAGTAGGCACTGTGCGAGGGTCAGTGCTGAGGGAGTAGGCACTGTGCGAGGGTCAGTGCTGAGGGAGTAGGCACTGTCGGAGAGTCAGTGCTGAGGGAGTGGGCACTGTGCGAGGGTCAGTGCTGAGGGAGTGGGCACTGTGCGAGGGTCAGTGCTGAGGGAGTGGGCACTGTGCGAGGGTCAGTGCTGAGGGAGTGGGCACTGTGCGAGGGTCAGTGCTGAGGGAGTGCCGCACTGTCGGAGGGTCAGTGCTGAGGGAGGGGGCACTGTCGGAGGGTCAGTGCTGAGGGAGTGGGCACTGTGCGAGGGTCAGTGCTGAGGGAGTGGGCACTGTCGGAGGGTCAGTGCTGAGGGAGTGGGAGCTGTCGGAGGGTCAGTGCTGAGGGAGTGGGAGTGGGCACTGTCGGAGGGTCAGTGCTGAGGGAGTGGGCACTGTCGGAGGGTCAGTGCTGAGGGAGTGGGCACTGTCGGAGGGTCAGTGCTGAGGGAGTGGGCACTGTCGGAGGGTCAGTGCTGAGGGAGTGGGCACTGTCGGAGGGTCAGTGCTGAGGGAGTGGGCACTGTCGGAGGGTCAGTGCTGAGGGAGTGGGCACTGTCGGAGGGTCAGTGCTGAGGGAGTGGGCACTGTCGGAGGGTCAGTGCTGAGGGAGTGGGCACTGTCGGAGGGTCAGTGCTGAGGGAGTGGGCACTGTCGGAGGGTCAGTGCTGAGGGAGTGGGCACTGTCGGAGGGTCAGTGCTGAGGGAGTGGGCACTGTCGGAGGGTCAGTGCTGAGGGAGTGGGCACTGTCGGAGGGTCAGTGCTGAGGGAGTGGGCACTGTCGGAGGGTCAGTGCTGAGGGAGTGGGCACTGTCGGAGGGTCAGTGCTGAGGGAGTGGGCACTGTCGGAGGGTCAGTGCTGAGGGAGTGGGCACTGTCGGAGGGTCAGTGCTGAGGGAGTGGGCACTGTCGGAGGGTCAGTGCTGAGGGAGTGGGCACTGTCGGAGGGTCAGTGCTGAGGGAGTGGGCACTGTCGGAGGGTCAGTGCTGAGGGAGTGGGCACTGTCGGAGGGTCAGTGCTGAGGGAGTGGGCACTGTCGGAGGGTCAGTGCTGAGGGAGTGGGCACTGTCGGAGGGTCAGTGCTGAGGGAGTGGGCACTGTCGGAGGGTCAGTGCTGAGGGAGTGGGCACTGTCGGAGGGTCAGTGCTGAGGGAGTGGGCACTGTCGGAGGGTCAGTGCTGAGGGAGTGGGCACTGTCGGAGGGTCAGTGCTGAGGGAGTGGGCACTGTCGGAGGGTCAGTGCTGAGGGAGTGGGCACTGTCGGAGGGTCAGTGCTGAGGGAGTGGGCACTGTCGGAGGGTCAGTGCTGAGGGAGTGGGCACTGTCGGAGGGTCAGTGCTGAGGGAGTGGGCACTGTCGGAGGGTCAGTGCTGAGGGAGTGGGCACTGTCGGAGGGTCAGTGCTGAGGGAGTGGGCACTGTCGGAGGGTCAGTGCTGAGGGAGTGGGCACTGTCGGAGGGTCAGTGCTGAGGGAGTGGGCACTGTCGGAGGGTCAGTGCTGAGGGAGTGGGCACTGTCGGAGGGTCAGTGCTGAGGGAGTGGGCACTGTCGGAGGGTCAGTGCTGAGGGAGTGGGCACTGTCGGAGGGTCAGTGCTGAGGGAGTGGGCACTGTCGGAGGGTCAGTGCTGAGGGAGTGGGCACTGTCGGAGGGTCAGTGCTGAGGGAGTGCCGCACTGTCGGAGGGTCAGTGCTGAGGGAGTGGGCACTGTCAGAAGGTCAGTGCTGAGGGAGTGGGCACTTTCGGATGGTCAGTGCTGAGGGAGTGGGCACTTTCGGATGGTCAGTGCTGAGGGAGCATTGCACAGTCCTGACAGAGGGTAGTACTATCCCAGAATTATTGAACACTGGGTATCGGTGTCAGAAATAAACTCTGAACCTCTTTGTCTTGAGAACGTGTTAGAAATCCCCAAACCTCTGTGAGGGCTTAACTCGGATCGACTTGAAAGTTGCTTGTTGAGTTGGTTTATATGTCATCACCTTTTTTCCAGCATTTTCCTACCGTCACATTCAGTTCACATCTCGTTCTGAGAATGACAGATTGAGTGTTAACTCTGTACGTATTTTCTGCAGGTTATAAAATCGTACAGCACAGAAACAGACCCTTCGGTTCCAATTCATCTGTGCTGACCTGATGGCCTAAATTAATGTGGTCCCATTTGGCAGCGTTTGGCCCACATCCCTCTAAATCTTTCCTATTCATGTACCTGTCCAAATGCCTTTTAGACGTCGTGATTGTACCAGCCTCCACTACTTCCTCTGGCAGCTCACTCCACACACGTATCACTCTGTGCGAAAATGTTGTCTTCATCTCCCTTTTAAATCTTTCCCCTCTCACCTTAAACCCACACCCCTCTGGTTTTGGACTCTCCTACCCTGGGGAATAGACCATTGCTATTTACCCTCTCCATGCCCCTCAATAGGGTCACCCCTCAACTTCCTACGCTCCAGGGAAAATGGGCCTAGAGTGTGGTGCTGGAAAAGCACAGCAGGTGAAGGGTTTTTGCCTGAAACGTTGATCTTCCTGCTCCTCGGCTGCTGCCTGACCTGCTGTGCTTTTTCAGCACCACTCTCTGGACTTTCATCTCCGCATTAGCAGTCCTGACTTTCACCCAGAACATAGCCCCAGCCTATCCAGTCTCTCTCTTGAGTTCAAACCCTCCATTCCAGGCGGCATCTTTGTTAATCCTTTCTGCACCCTTTCTACTTTCATAATCTCCTCTCCAGAGTAGGGTGACCAGACCTGGTACATAGTGGCCTTAACCAATCTCCTGTACAGCCGCAACATTACCTCCCAGCTGCTATACTCGGAGCTCTGACCAATGGAGGTAACTGTGCCAAATGCTGTCTTCGCCATCCAGTCCACCTTTAAGGAACAAAGTATCTGAACTTTAACCTTGTGTCTTCTGGAGCTGTCTCCTTCATTTTGAGCTCCCTCAGCTCAGTTTGCCATCCTTACCCCTCCAGAGATGACTGTTTCTGTATTTCTGCTACGACAGACCCTTTCTCCCTGCACATGACCTGCCTTTAGATTAGATTAGATTACTTACAGTGTGGAAACAGGCCCTTCGGCCCAACAAGTCCACACCGACCCGCCGAAGCATAACCCATCCAGACCCATTCCCCTACATTTACCCCTTCACCTAACACTACGGGCAGTTTAGCATGGTCAATTCACTTAACCTGCACATTTTTGGACTGTGGGAGGAAACCCGCGCAGACACGGGGAGAATGTGCAAACTCCACACAGAGAGTCGCCTGAGGCAGGAATTGAACCTGGGTCTCTAGCGCTGTGAGGCAGCAGTGCTAACCTGGGTTCTGGGTGGTTCTCACTTTCTCTGATGTGGGGGTGCCAGTGGTGGACTGGGGTGGACACTGTTTAAAAATCACACACCGCCAGGTTATAGTCCGGGGTCATAAGACGCAGACCTTACAGCAGAGAATTACCGTCATCTTTTGTTACAAAGTCTGCGCCTTGTGATCCTACACCACGACTATCTGATGAAGGAGCAGCGCTCTGAAAGCTAGTGCTTCCAAATAAACCTCCCTTTGTCTGATCATGAATTCGAGTCGCTTTCTTGCGCAAGTCTATTCACCTCGAGCGTTTTAAAGAAGCTGTTTAAATGCATGTTTAGAACAAAATGGTAGACATCACTTCTCGGGGAAGAAACAACTGAGACGGGTTTCCCCCTTTGTAACACAGACGAGATGGAAACGCACAGTGAGCTTCCACATTGTTTCTCCTCTGCAGAGCTCTGTCACTCAGGGTGGTGATGGTTCACTGTGAGTCCTCATTGTAATGTGTTGCCAGTGGGGATCTTCACTGTCCTTCTTCTCACAGGGCAGTTACTTTCCTTCGATATCGGTGAGCAGTCAGCGTTCGAAATCCCCCTGTCGAACGTCTCGCAGTGCACCACGGGTAAGAACGAGGTGACCCTGGAGTTCCACCAAAACGATGACGCTGAGGTCTCCCTGATGGAAGTACGCTTCTACGTGCCCCCGTCCCAGGAGGACGGCATGGACCCCGTGGAGGTAGGAGAGGCCGGTCCATACATACCTGTTCCTCGGGAGCTCTCACATGCCCGTGGAAGACCCTCCCTCGAGACCCCTCACCCTCCTGCCAAAGACCCATCCCTCGAACCCACTGACCCTCCGCCAAAGACCCATCCCTTGAACCCACTGACCCTCCGCCAAAGACCCATCCCTCGAACCCACTGACCCTCCGCCAAAGACCCTCCCTCTAACCCACTGACCCCCTCCTCAAACACCATCCCTCAAACACCCTCCCTCTAACCCACTGACCCTCCCCTCAAACACCCTCCCTCTAGCCCACTGACCCTCCCCTCAAACACCCTCCCTCTAACCCACTGACCTCCCCTCAAACACCCTCCCTCTAACCCACTGACCCTCCCCCTCAAACACCCTCCCTCTAACCCACTGACCCTCCCCTCAAACACCCTCCCTCTAACCCACTGACCCTCCCCTCAAACACCCTCCCTCTAACCCACTGACCCTCCCCTCAAACACCCTCTAACTCACTGACCCGCCCCTCAAACACCCACCCTCTAACCCACTGACCTCCCCTCAAACACCCTCTAACGCGTTGACCCTCCCCTCAAACACCCTCTCTCTAACGCGTTGACCCTCCCCTCAAACACCCTCCCTCTAATGCATTGACCCTCCCCTCAAACACCCTCCCTCTAACCCACTGACCCTCCCCTCAAACACCCTCCCTCTAACTCACTGACCCCCTCCTCAAACACCATACCTCAAACACCCTCCCTCTAACCCACTGATCCTCTCCTCAAACACCCTCTAACCCACTGAACCTCCCCACAAACCCCCTCCCTCTAACTCATTGACCCTCCCCTCAAACACCCTCCCACTAATCCACTGACCCTCCCCTCAAATCCCTCCCTCTAACTCACTGACCCTCCGCCAAAGACCCTCCCTCTAACCCACTGACCCTCCCTCAAACACACTGACTTTTTCCTCAAACACCCTCCCTCTAACTCACTGACCCTCCCCTCAAACACCCACCCTCAAACCCTCTGACCATCCCCTCAAACCCACTGGCCCTCCCCTCAAACACCCTCCCTCTAACTGACTGACCCTCCCCTCAAACATCTTCCCTCTAATGTACTGACCCTCTCCTCAAACACCCTCCCTCTAACGCACTGACCCTCCCCTCAAACACCCTCCCTCTAATGTACTGACCCTCTCCTCAAACACCCTCCCTCTAACGCACTGACCCTCCCCTCAACACCCTCCCTCTAACCCACTGACCCTCCCCTCAAACACCCTCCCTCTAACGCACTGACCCTCCCCTCAACACCCTCCCTCTAACCCACTGACCCTCCCCTCAAACACCCTCCCTCTAACGCATTGACCCTCCCCTCAAACACCCTCCCTCTAACCCACTGACCCTCCTATTGGAGGCCGTTTCTGTAGACCCCTAGCCCTCCGTTTGGAGACTCTCCATCCACTCCTCTAGCGTTGGTATTAAGGTTAGCGTTGCTGGTTAATTCCGGGGTGCGTTGCTGCTCTGACTGCTGGGAATTCCTGACCTTTGCGACATGCCTCCTGTTTTCCCAGGCTTTCTCCCAGAATGTCCTGTCGAAGGCTGACATTATCCAGGCCACCGGAGACGCGCTGTGTATCTTCAGAGAGTTGCAGTGCCTCACACCGAGAGGCCGTTACGATATTCGCATCTACCCAGCATTCCTTCATCTACACGGCAAAACGTTTGATTATAAAATCCCGTACACCACTGTCCTCCGCCTCTTCCTCCTGCCCCACAAGGACCAGCGGCAAATGTTCTTCGTGGTACGTACAGTGTGGGGTTAGCTACGGAGAAAAACTCCCTCTGCAGTGTCCCATTAGACCATCCCAGGGACAGCACGGGGATAGATTCAGAGTCAAACTCCCTCTGCACTGTCCCCATCAAACACTCCCAGGGACAGGGATAGCACGGGGTTAGATACAGAGTAAAGATCCCTCTACACTGTCCCCCCATCAAACACTCCCAGGGACAGGGACAGCACAGGGTTAGATACACAGTAAAGCTCCCTCTACACTGTCCCCCCCATCAAACACTCCCAGGGACAGGGACAGCATGGGATAGATACAGAGTAAAGCTCCCTCTACACTGTCCCCCATCAAACACCCCCAGGACAGGGACAGCACGGGGTTAGATACAGAGTAAAGCTCTCTCTACACTGTCCCCATCAAACAGTCCCAGGGACAGGGACAGCACAGGGTTAGATACAGAGTAAAGATCCCTCTACACTGTCCCCCCATCAAACACTCCCAGGACAGGGACAGCACAGGGTTAGATACACAGTAAAGCTCCCTCTACACTGTCCCCCCCCATCAAACACTCCCAGGGACAGGGACAGCATGGGATAGATACAGAGTAAAGCTAACTCTACACTGTCCCCCCCATCAAACACTCCCAGGGACAGGGACAGCATGGGATTAGATACAGAGTAAAGCTCCCTCTACACTGTCTCTCCCCCCCCCCCCCCCCCCCCCCCCATCAAACACTCCCAGGGACAGGGACAGCATGGGGTTAGATACAGAGTAAAGCGCCCTCTACACTGTCCCCCATCAAACACTCCCAGGGACAGGGACAGCACGGGGTTAGATTGGAAGCTGATTGGTTGCCTTCTCTTACAGATCAGTTTGGATCCTCCAATCAAACAGGGGCAGACCCGGTACCACTTCCTGATTCTGCTGTTCTCAAAGGACGATGATCTGGCCCTGACCCTGAACATGAGCGAGTGAGTGTGTAAGGCTGTGGGAGTGAACTGGTGAGGGGTGTGGGTGACTGTGGGCGGTGAGCCGAGTGTGCGCTGAAGCAGTGCAGAGAGGCTCCTTGGGTCTGAGATTGAGCGGGCGGGGGAATCGAGAGAGTCTGCAACGTGGGCTGTGACAAAATCCGCTTGGGGAAGCTGGGATTGTCACAAGGTTTCAGGGAAGGGACTCGCTATCCCCAGTACACCGGCTGTGACAAATCCAGAGGGACAGACAGCACTGACCTGGGATCTCTCCTTCACCAAGAAACCGCTCTTTAACGCAAACCGTCCTTTTCGAACCACAGCGAAACGAAAATACCGCCTCCCAACTTGACAGTTCTGTAACTTGAACTCTTCCCCCTTCGTCAGGGGCTGTAGGTAGAGGCAGATCAGTTAAAACAGTGCAGGTGTATCTGGGCAAGGGAAATAAGAGGATTAGGGGGACTGGGCTCAGGGGCGCCCAGTCCACGGGGCTGTTTATTGGCTGCTTCTGAACCCTAACCTCCCTTCTTCCCGGCTCCACCCAGGGTGGTTGGCAAACTACCTGCAGGACAACCCCATTCAGCGCCTGCTCTGCCATTGATTACAGTTATAGCTGACCCACCCCCCCCCACCTCTCTGTAACCCTTCAACCCGAAAAATCTGTCCATCTCCTCTTCCAGTGGAGCCGGTCACCTCTCTCTGGGGCAGAGAATTCCCCGGATTCACCTTCCTCACTCTCTTTCTTTTGTTAAATCTGCTACCCCTTATTCCAAATCTCTGACCTGTCATTCGGCGAGGAACCGGGCTCTCTCTATCTGCTTTGTCAGCCCCCTTCAGCATCTTAGCATTCAGATCTCCCATTGTTCTGAGGAACGCCAGGGAGTGGAGACCTGATTTAGGTTTAGATTACTTAGTGTGGAAACAGGCCCTTCAGCCCAACAATTCCCCATTCCCTACATTGACCCCCTCACCTAACACGATGGGGCAACTTAGCATGACCAATTCACCCTGACCTGCACATCTTTGGACTGTGGGAGGAAACCGGAGCACCCGGAGGGAACCCACGCACACACGGGGAGAATGTGCAAACTCCACACAGACAGTCGCCTGAGGTGGGAATCGAACCCAGGTCTCTGGCTGCTGTGAGGCAGCAGTGCTAACCACTGTGCCACCCAAATTGTTCAGGCTCTCTGCAGAAGACAATCCCCTCGTCTCTGGAATCAGTTGAGTGATCCTCCCCATGAACTGCCCCTAATGCACCTACATCCCTCCTCAAGTAAGTGGATCAGAACTGGGTACAATACTCGAGGTCCCTTGTACGTTTGTAACAACACTTACAGAAGGTAGAACATTCCAGCACAGTACAGGCCGTTCGGCCCTCCATGTTGCACTGACCCGTGGAACCAGTCTGAAGCCCTTCGATCCTATTTCACTTTCATCCATATGTTTATCCAATGACCATTTCGATGCCCTTAAAGTTGATGAGTCTACTACTGTTGCAGGCAGGGCGTTCCACGTCCCTACTACTATCTGAGTAGATTAGATTAGATTCACGACCGTGTGGAAACAGGCCCTTCAGCCCAACAAGTCCACACTGACCCTCCAAGGAGTAACCCACCCAGACCCATTCCCCTACATTTCCCTCTGACTAATCCACCTAACACTGGGCAATTTAGTGTGGCCAATTCACCTGACCTGCACATCTTTGGACTGTGGGAGGAAACCCCCACGGACACAGGGAGAACATGCGAACTCCACACAGACAGTCGCCCGAGGTGGGAATCGAACCCGGGTTCCTGGCGCTGTGAGGCAGCAGTGCTAACCACTGAGCCACCGTGTCATCCTACAGAGTAAAGAATCTACCTCTGACATCTGTCTTATGCCTATCACCCCTCAATTTAAAGCTATGTCCCCTCGTGTTAACCATCACCATCCGAAGGAAAAGGCGCTCCCTGTCCACCCTGTCTAACCCTTGGATTATCGTGTCCGTCTCGATATAGTCACCTCTCAACATTCTTCACTCAAATGAAAACAGCCTCAAGTCCCTCAGCCTTTCCTTGTAAGACCTTCCCTCCCAAACCAGGCAACATCCCGGTAAATCTCCTCTGCACCCTTTCCAAAGCTTCCACATCCTTCCTATAATGCGGTGACCAGAACTGTACACAATACTCCGAGTGCGGCCGTATCAGAGATTTGTCCAGCTGCAGTATTATCTCGTGGCTCTGAAACTCAATCCCTCTCCCAAACAAAGCTAACACACCGTATGCCTTCTTAACAACCCTATCAACCTGGGAGGCAACTTTCAGGGATCTATATACATGGACACCGAGATCTCTCTGCTCATTTACACGACCAATAATCTTACCATTAGCCCAGTACTCTGCATTCCTGTTACTCCTTCGAATGTGAATACCTCACACTTTTCCACATTAAACTCCATTTGTCACCTCTTAGCCCAACTCTGCAGCTTATCTGGGTGGCACGGTGGCACAGTGGTTAGCACTGCTGCCTCACAGCGCCAGAGACCCAGGTTCAGTTCCCTCCTTGGGCAACTGTCTGTGTGGAGTTTGCACATTCTCCCTGTGTCTGCGTGAGTTTCCTCCGGGTGCTCCGGTTTCCTCCCACAGTCCAAAGATGTGCAGGCCAGGTGAATTGGCCATGCTAAATTGCCTGTAGTGTGAGGCGCATTAGTCAGAGGGAAATGGGTCTGGGTGGGTTGCTGTTCGGAGGGTTGGTGTGGACTTGTTGGGCCGAAGGGCCTGTTACCACACTGTAAATAATCTAATCTAATCTTATCTATGTCTCTCTGTAACCTACAACATCCTTCATCACTGACCACAACTCCATCAACCTCTGTATCATCTGCAAATTTACTAACCCACCCTTCTGCGCCCTCATCCAGGTCATTTATAAACATGACAAACAGCAGTGGCCACAGAGCAGATCCTTGCGGTACCCCACTAGTAACTGAGCTCCAGGATGAACATTTCCCATCAACCACCACTCTCTCTTCTTTTAGCTAGCCAACTTCTGATCCAAACCGCTAAATCACCTTCAATCCCACGTTTCTGTATTTTGTGCAATAATCTACTGTGGGGAACCTTACCAAACGCCTTACTGAACTCCATATACACCACATCAACTGCTTTATCCTCATTCCCCTGTTTGGTCACCTTCTCAAAGAACTCAATAAGGTTTGTGAGGCATGACCTACCCTTCATAAAACCGTGTTAACTATCCCTAGTCAACTTATTCCTTTCTAGATGATTATAAGTCCTCTCTCTAATAACTCTTTTCAACACTTTACCCGCTCACTGGTCTATAATTACCAGGGTTGTCTCTCCTCCCCTTCTTGAACAAGGGGAACCACATTTGCTATCCTCCAGTTTTCTGGCACTATTCCTGTCGATAATGCCAACATAAAGATCAAAGCCGAAGGCTCTGCAATCTCCTCCCTGGCTTCCCAGAGAATCCCAGGATAAATCCCATCCAGCCCAGGGGACTTATCTATTTTCACACTTTGTAGAATTGCTAACACCTCCTCCTTGTAGCCCTCAATCCCGTCTAGTCCACTCGTACTTGTATACTCTGCAGTCCTTTCACAATCAATACCTACGTTTCCTGTACGTTTCCTGTTAACCGCAGTAGCTGCGGATCTGTTTTCTGTAATTCACGCACAAGGATGCCCAGATCCCTCTGCACTGAACCATTCTGAAGTTTCTCTCCACATTTAGATAACAAGTTACCTCTCTGGCCTTCCAACCAAAATGGAGAGCCTCCAGCTTCACACATTCAACTCCATCTGCCAAGCCTGGGGCCTATCCAGCTCACCATCTGCCTCCATTTGTAAATCTCTCCATGTCCTGCCTGTTCTAGCGTCATGGAGGGAGACAGCACTGGGTGTGACCAGTCCGTGCTGGCCATAGTCCCAAACTAGACTCGCCCCACCCCTGCCCCTGCCTGCTCCTGGCCCTTACCCCTCCGAACCTTTCCTACTCATGGACTTATCCAAATGTCATATAAGTGTCGTAACTGAACCCACATCCACCACTTCCTCAGGAAGTTTGTTCCACACTCAAGTCACCGTCTGTTCACAAGGCAGGCTCCCCAGGAGCCGATCAGAGAGTCGTTCTCAAGTGGGTACCTCCTGGCACACAAACCCCCTGAAGAAACCCATCAGCAGACTGTCTGTGGGTGAAGGAGACCTGCTGTGCCATGAGAGTCTTCCCCAGCATCTCCCCCTCCACGCACGCACCACCCTCTGCGTGAAATCGTTGCCCCTTCGGTCCCTTTTAAATCTTTCCCCTCTTACCTTAAACCTATGCCCCTCTAGTTCTGGACTCCCCCACCCCAGGGGGAAAAGACTTTGTCTATTTATCCTATCCGTGCCCCTCATAATTTTATAAACCTCTATAAGGTCACCCCTCAGCCTCCGACGCTCCAGGGAAAACAGCCCCAGCCTGTTCAGCCTCTCCCTGTAGCTCAGATCCTCCAACCCTGGCAACATCCTTGTAAATCTTTTCTGAACCCTTCCAAATTTCACAACATCCTTAGCAGGGAGATCATAACTGAACGCAATATTCCAACAGTGACCTAACCAATGTCCTGTACAGCCACAACATGATCTCCCAGCTCCCTGTACTCAATACTCTGACCAATAAAGGAAAGCATACCAAACGCCTTCTTCACTATCCTATCTACCTGCGACTCCACTTCCAAGGAGCTATGACCCTGCACTCCAAGGTCTCTTTGTTCAGCAACACTCCCTCGGACCTTACCATTAAGTGTATAAGTCCTGCTCTGGTTTGTCTTTCCAAAATGCAGCACCTCACATGGAGCGCTGCTACTGTGGCTCTATCAAAGGCTGCATCCTCACTCATGGATGGAGTGGGAGGGGGGAGTGTGGGGGAGGGGGGTACACCCTGACCAGGGGGAGAGGGGGGTGTAGACCCTGACAGGGAGGGGGAGGGGGGAGTATGGGGGGGAGGGGGGAGTATGGAGGGAGGGGGGTACACCCTGACAGGGAGACGGTGTGTGGGGGGAGGGGGAGTACACCCTGACGGGGAGACGGTGTGGGTGGGGGGGGTACACTCTGACGGGGAGACGGTGTGGGGGGAGGGGGAGTACACTCTGACGGGAAGGTGGGGTGGGAGGGGGGAGTGTGGTGTGGTTCCGGGGAGAGTGTGGTGTGGTTCCGGGGAGAGCTGTCTCCCTGTGACAGTGGGGTAGGGTCCCTGATGATTAAACAGCGGATTCTCTCTCTCTCTCTCTCTCCCTCCCTCCCAGGGAGGAAGTGGCCAAGCGTTTTGATGGGAAGCTGAGCAAGCAGATGTCAGGGCCTCTATACGAGGTGGTAAGCCGCATCATGAAGTCGTTGGTCAGTCGCAAGATCACGGTGCCCGGGAACTTCGTGGGGTAAGTACTGGTGGAGGGATTTGTGGGAGTGGGTGGTGGTGAGTGGACAGGAGGGGGACGTTTCACTGATCATGTCTGCACTCACTGTCCAAGGAAACAATTCAACTCTCCTTCTGTAACCCAGCACATTGTTCTTTCTGTACAGTCTCGAGTGACCCTCCCTCCCCCACACTCTCAGGCAGCACGTCCCACACCCTAACCCCCCGAATGACCCTGTCTCCCCCACACTCTCAGGCAGCACGTCCCACACCCTAACCCCTCGAATGACCCTCCCTCCCCCACACCCTCAGGCAGCACGTCCCACACCCTAACCCCCCGAATGACCCTGTCTCCCCCACACTCTCAGGCAGCACGTCCCACACCCTAACCCCCCGAATGACCCTCCCTCCCCCACACTCTCAGGCAGCACGTCCCACACCCTAACCCCCCGAATGACCCTCCCTCCCCCCACACCCTCAGGCAGCACGTCCCACACCCTAACCCCCCGAATGACCCTCCCTCCCCCACACCCTCAGGCAGCACGTCCCACACCCTAACCCCCCGAATGACCCTGTCTCCCCCACACCCTCAGGCAGCACGTCCCACACCCTAACCCCCCGAATGACCCTGTCTCCCCCACACTCTCAGGCAGCACGTCCCACACCCTAACCCCTCGAATGACCCTCCCTCCCCCACACCCTCAGGCAGCACGTCCCACACCCTAACCCCCCGAATGACCCTCCCTCCCCCACACTCTCAGGCAGCACGTCCCACACCCTAACCCCCCGAATGACCCTCCCTCCCCCACACCCTCAGGCAGCACGTCCCACACCCTAACCCCTCGAATGACCCTGTCCCCCCACACCCTCAGGCAGCACGTCCCACAACCTAACCCCCCGAATGACCCTCCCTCCCCCACACTCTCAGGCAGCACGTCCCACACCCTAACCCCCCGAATGACCCTCCCTCCCCCACACTCTCAGGCAGCACGTCCCACACCCTAACCCCCCGAATGACCCTCCCTCCCCCACACCCTCAGGCAGCACGTCCCACACCCTAACCCCCCGAATGACCCTGTCTCCCCCACACCCTCAGGCAGCACGTCCCACACCCTAACCCCCCGAATGACCCTCCCTCCCCCACACCCTCAGGCAGCACGTCCCACACCCTAACCCCCTCGAATGACCCTGTCTCCCCCACACCCTCAGGCAGCACGTCCCATACCCTAACCCCTCGAATGACCCTCCCTCCCCACACCCTCAGGCAGCACGTCCCACACCCTAACCCCCCGAATGACCCTGACTCCCCCACACCCTCAGGCAGCACGTCCCACACCCTAACCCCCCGAATGACCCTACCTCCCCCACACTCTCAGGCAGCACGTTCCACACCCTAACCCCCCGAATGACCCTGTCTCCCCCACACTCTCAGGCAGCACGTCCCACACCCTAACCCCCCCGAATGACCCTCCCTCCCCCACACCCTCAGGCAGCACGTCCCACACCCTAACCCCCCGAATGACCCTGTCTCCCCCACACCCTCAGGCAGCACGTCCCACACCCTAACCCCCCGAATGACCCTGTCCCCCCCACACTCTCAGACAGCACGTCCCACACCCTAACCCCCCGAATGACCCTCCCTCCCCCACACTCTCAGGCAGCACGTTCCACACCCTAACCCCTCGAATGACCCTGTCTCCCCCACACCCTCAGGCAGCACGTCCCACACCCTAACCCCCCGAATGACCCTGTCTCCCCCACACTCTCAGGCAGCACGTCCCACACCCTAACCCCCGAATGACCCTCCCTCCCCCACACCCTCAGGCAGCACGTCCCACACCCTAACCCCCCGAATGACCCTCCCTCCCCCACACTCTCAGGCAGCACGTCCCACACCCTAACCCCCCGAATGACCCTGTCTCCCCCACACTCTCAGGCAGCACGTTCCACACCCTAACCCCCCGAATGACCCTGTCCCCCCCCACACCCTCAGGCAGCACGTCCCACACCCTAACCCCCCGAATGACCCTGTCTCCCCCACACTCTCAGGCAGCACGTCCCACACCCTAACCCCCCGAATGACCCTCCCTCCCCCACACCCTCAGGCAGCACGTTCCACACCCTAACCCCCCGAATGACCCTCCCTCCCCCACACTCTCAGGCAGCACGTTCCACCCCCTAACCCCTCGAATGACCCTGTCTCCCCCACACCCTCAGGCAGCACGTCCCACACCCTAACCCCCCGAATGACCCTGTCTCCCCCACACTCTCAGGCAGTATGTTCTACACCCTGACCCTGTCCCTCCATTTGTCGAGATTGATGTGTATTTCTTGTCGCCCATGTGTTCACCACCTATCATCGTGGTGCTGTTTAAAAGCAGACAGGAAGGTGGTCCTATTGATCCGTGAATCTCTCAAGGATGGTGACCTTGTGACCGAGGAGTTTTTAATTTCTTGTTCAGCAAGTGGAAAATCACAAGGAGAGCATCTTGCTGCAATAACTGACCACGTCAGTCAGTCAGTCCACACCGGCAGCTTCTGTTCTTGGGCGATCTGGGAAGGAGTCACGTGCACAATGATCGCGAGTGTGTCTGCACTGCGTCTGATCCCCCGTGCCAGTCTCCTGCCTTCTGCCCCTCTCCCTGCACCCAAACAGCCGCCTAAATCCCCTCTGGAGTGCCTTCCCCCACGTTTCCAGACCCTCATCCCTTGCTGGGTGTTCTCCTCCCATCCCCTTTGCTTCATTAGCGCGTCCCTTTCCTTGTTCCTTTCACCATTGGGAACAGATTCTCCCGGTCTACTCTGTCTAGTCATCCCCCCCCCCCCAGCAAATGATTTTGAAAGTCTCTTGTCAGATCTCCTTCTCGATCTCCGTCTCAACCTCCTCCTCTCCCGAGGGGAACAGTCCCCAACGTCTTCGATCCCTCTCCGTTGCTGAGGTTTCACGGAGGAGTGTAACAGGAGCAGGCCACTCGGCCCGTCGAGTCTGCTCTCCCATTCAGTCAGACTGCGGCTGACCTTGGTGTGGCCTCAGCTGCACTAACCCGCCAGCCCAGCACAGCCTTTCATTCCCCTGCTGTTCAACAACCCAGCGATTTTAGCCTTAAAACACGGTAGCTTCAGCTGGCTGGGATATTCCACGGATTCCCAACCCTCTGAGTGAAGCAGTTCCCCCTCAGCTCCACCCGAAATCTGCCTCCCTCTTATTTTGAGGCTGTGCAGCCCCCCCCCACCCCACCGTTCTAGTTTCATCCACCCATAGGAACAACCTCCCTGCCTCTGTTATTTATTTTTTTCGTCATTTTATGTTTCTATAAGATCCCCCCCTTATTCTTTTGAATCCCATTCAGTGTAGTCCCAGTCTACTCAATCTCTCCTCCTAAGAGCCGCGAGGTTTTGCTGCAGCTCTACAAGTCCGTTGTGAGACCACACTTGGAATATTGTGTCCAGTTCTGGTCGCCCTACTATAGGGAAGATACAGAGGCTTTGGAGAGGGTGCAAAGAAGGTTTACCAGGATGCTGCCTGGACAGGAGGGTTTGCCTTATGAAGAAAGGTTGAATAAGCTCGGACTTTTCTCTCTGGAGAGAAGGAGGAAGAGAGGAGACCTGATCGAGTTGTACAAGGTAATGAGAGGTATGGATAGAGTCAATAGCCCGAGACTTTTCCCCGAAGCAGGATTGACTGGGACGAGGGGTCATAGTTTGAAGATTAGATTTATATTACTTATAGTGTGGAAGTAGGCCCTTCAGCCCAACAAGTCCACACCGACTCGCCAAAGCACAACTCACCCAGACCCATTCCCCTACATTTACCCCTTCACCTAACACTCTGGGCAGTTTAGCATGGCCACTCCACCTGACCTGCATATCTTTGGACTGTGGGAGGAAACCGGAGCACCCGGAGGAAACCCACACAGACACGGGGAGAACGTGCAAACTCCACACAGTCAGTCGCCTGAGGTTGGAATTGAACCCAGGTCCCTGGCGTGAGGCAGCAGTGCTAACGACTGTGCCACCTCCAAGTTATTAGGAGGAAGGTATAGAGGAGACGTCAGAGGTAGGTTCTTTACACAGAGAGTTGTGAATGTATGGAATGTGTTCCCAGCGGTGGTGGTGGAAGCAGAGTCATTGGGGACATTTAAGCGACTGCTGGACATGCCCAGGGAGAGCAGTGAGTTGAGGGGTGTGTAGGTTACGTTACTATATTTTACATTAAGATTAAACCTCGGCACAACATCGTGGGCCGAAGGGCCTGTTCTGTGCTGTACGTCTCTGTGTTCCATAAGCCAACCCTCTCTGGAATTAACCCAGTGAACCTCCTCTGCAGCCCCTCCAGTGCCAGTACATCCTTTCCCAAGGAAGGAGACCAAAACTGCACACAGTCCTCCAGGTGTAGCCTCACAGACTCCCTACCCAGCTGCAGCATCACCTCCCTGTTTTCATCCCTGGGACCATTAGTTGTGAATCGTTGCTGCACGCGCTCTCCAGTGGATTGAGGCCTTTGCTGTAATCTGGTGCCCAGAACTGCCCAGGATACTGCAGCAGAGGGGCAGGGGAAGGAGCTGCTCAGGTACCTGTCCTCAGTTGCAGGCAGGGTTTCTGATAGCGCAGTCCTCTCGAGTTGGAGCCCTGTTTGAATTCAATGTTCTCTCTGTTTGTGTTTCCCGATCGCCACCCTGCAGTAACTCTGGGGCCCACTGCATCACGTGTTCTTACAAAGCCAGTTCGGGTCTCCTGTATCCCCTCGAACGGGGGTTCATCTACGTCCACAAACCCCCGGTTCACATCCGCTTTGACGAGATCTCCCACGTCAACTTCGCCAGAGGCACCACAACCACCCGCTCCTTTGACTTTGAGATCGAGACCAAACAAGGCAGTCTGTACACCTTCAGCAGCATCGAGAGGTGAGTGAGAGGGGGCTGATCGACTGGGGAAGGCAGTCTGTACACCTTCAGCAGCATCGAGAGGTGAGTGAGAGAGGGGGCTGATCGTCTGGGGAAGGCAGTCTGTACACCTTCAGCAGCATCGAGAGGTGAGTGAGAGAGGGCTGGTCGTCTGGGGAAGGCAGTCTGTACACCTTCAGCAGCATCGAGAGGTGAGTGAGAGGGGGTTGATCGACTGGGGAAGGCAGTCTGTACACCTTCAGCAGCATCGAGAGGTGAGTGAGAGAGGGCTGATCGACTGGGGAAGGCAGTCTGTACACATTCAGCAGCATCGAGAGGTGAGTGAGAGAGGGCTGATCGACTGGGGAAGGCAGTCTGTACACCTTCAGCAGCATCGAGAGGTGAGTGAGAGGGGGCTGGTCGACTGGGGAAGGCAGTCTGTACACCTTCAGCAGAATCGAGAGGTGAGTGAGAGAGGGCTGATCGACTGGGGAAGGCAGTCTGTACACCTTCAGCAGCATCGAGAGGTGAGTGAGAGGGTGCCGATCGACTGGGGAAGGCAGTCTGTACACCTTCAGCAGCATCGAGAGGTGAGTGAGAGGGGGCTGATCGACTGGGGAAGGCAGTCTGTACACCTTCAGCAGCATCGAGAGGTGAGTGAGAGGGGGCTGATCGACTGGGGAAGGCAGTCTGTACACCTTCAGCAGCATCGAGAGGTGAGTGAGAGGGGGCTGATCGACTGGGGAAGGCAGTCTGTACACCTTCAGCAGCATCGAGAGGTGAGTGAGAGAGGGGGCTGATCGACTGGGGAGGGCAGTCTGTACACATTCAGCAGCATCGAGAGGTGAGTGAGGGGGGGGCTGATCGTCTGGGGAAGGCAGTCTGTACACCTTCAGCAGCATCGAGAGGTGAGTGAGAGGGGGTTGATCGACTGGGGAAGGCAGTCTGTACACCTTCAGCAGCATCGAGAGGTGAGTGAGAGAGGGCTGATCGACTGGGGAAGGCAGTCTGTACACATTCAGCAGCATCGAGAGGTGAGTGAGAGAGGGCTGATCGACTGGGGAAGGCAGTCTGTACACCTTCAGCAGCATCGAGAGGTGAGTGAGAGGGGGCTGGTCGACTGGGGAAGGCAGTCTGTACACCTTCAGCAGAATCGAGAGGTGAGTGAGAGAGGGCTGATCGACTGGGGAAGGCAGTCTGTACACCGTCAGCAGCATCGAGAGGTGAGTGAGAGGGGGCCGATCGACTGGGGAAGGCCTCAGGAAGTGGAGTGCATCTTGTGGAAAGGATGCTGCGATCCTGAGTAGGGCTGGGGGAACGGGGGTAAGAGCTGGAGGTTTAAACGGGGGGTTCTCCCTGGGCGGTTTCCAGGGAATGGTCTGGGAATTGGGAGGGAATGGCAGGTTTGTGTCAGTGATCCCAGGGATTGATACAGCCTGTTCTCTCACTCTTCCCAGGGAGGAATATGGGAAACTCTTTGACTTTGTCAACGCCAAAAAACTCAACATCAAGAATCGCGGAATGAAGGAGGTAAGCTGAGCCCGCCCGCGATCGGAGCAGGAATCCTGCTCCTTGTGTCCCTCTGCTCCTCCTCCTCCTCCTCTCAGCTCGGACCTTGGTGTGACCCTGAGAGCTACCCTATCTGTGTCTGTGTATGTACACGCCCCAACCATTTCTGTTCACATTCGAAATCTCCTCACACTGTCTCTCTCGTTTTCCCCCAACCCCACCCTTCCCTTTTAGAGAGATGAGGTTTGTACCCTCAGGAGTGGTGTGTGGACATTGGAGTCTGGAAGCTGGCATGGGAGGCTGCACTTGACGTTGCCTGTGTGTGTGGGGGGGGGGGGTGTATCTCTGCATGTGACTTGGCATGTAAGTGTGTCTATGCACATGTCTTTTAGTGCGTGATCTGGCCTGCACGCGTGAGTGAGAGATCTGGCCTGCACGCATGTGCGCGTGTGTGTGCATGTGATCTGGCCTACACGCATGTGCGTGTATATGTGCACGTGATTTGGCCTACATGCATATGCGTGTATATGTGCACGTGATTTGGCCTACGTACATATGCGTGAATATGTGCATGTGATCTGGCCTGAACGTGTATATGTGCACGTGATCTGTGCCTGCACACGTATGTGTCTATATGTGCACGTGATCTGTGCCTGCATGTGTGCATGTATATGTGCACGTGATCTGTGCCTGCACACGTATATGTGTATATGTGCACGTGATCTGTGCCTGCACACGTATATGTGTATATGTGCACGTGATCTGTGCCTGCACACGTATGTGTGTATATGTGCACGTGATCTGTGCCTGCACACGTATGTGTGTATATGTGCACGTGGTCTGTGCCTGCACGCGTATGTGTCTATATGTGCACGTGATCTGTGCCTGCACGCGTGTGCGTGTATATGTGCACGTGATCTGTGCCTGCACGCGTGTGCGTGTATATGTGCACATGATCTGTGCCTGCACGCGTGTGCGTGTATATGTGCACGTGGTCTGTGCCTGCA
This sequence comes from Chiloscyllium punctatum, assembly GCF_047496795.1. NCBI lineage: Eukaryota > Metazoa > Chordata > Chondrichthyes > Orectolobiformes > Hemiscylliidae > Chiloscyllium > Chiloscyllium punctatum. Next base: position 26,614,854 of record NC_092785.1, on the reverse strand, counting down.
CGCGTCTGCGTGTGTATGTGCACGTGGTCTGTGCCTGCACGCGTATGCGTGTATATGTGCACGTGGTCTGTGCCTGCACGCGTATGCGTGTATATGTGCACGTGGTCTGTGCCTGCACGCGTATGCGTGTATATGTGCACGTGGTCTGTGCCTGCACGCGTGTGTGTCTATATGTGCACGTGATCTGTGCCTGCACGCGTGTGCGTCTATATGTGCACGTGATCTGTGCCTGCACGCGTGTGCGTGTATATGTGCACGTGATCTGTGCCTGCACGCGTGTGCGTGTATGTGTGCACGTGATCTGTGCCTGCACGCGTGTGCGTGTATGTGTGCACGTGATCTGTGCCTGCACGCGTGTGCGTGTATGTGTGCACGTGATCTGTGCCTGCACGCGTGTGCGTGTATGTGTGCACGTGATCTGTGCCTGCACGCGTGTGCGTGTATGTGTGCACGTGATCTGTGCCTGCACGCGTGTGCGTGTATATGTGCACGTGGTCTGTGCCTGCACGCGTGTGCGTGTATATGTGCACGTGGTCTGTGCCTGCACGCGTGTGCGTGTATATGTGCACGTGGTTTGTGCCTGCACGCGTGTGTGTGTGTATATGTGCACGTGGTCTGTGCCTGCACGCGTGTGCGTGTATATGTGCACGTGGTCTGTGCCTGCACGCGTGTGCGTGTATATGTGCACGTGATCTGTGCCTGCACGCGTGTGCGTGTATATGTGCACGTGATCTGTGCCTGCACGCGTGTGCGTGTATATGTGCACGTGGTCTGTGCCTGCACGCGTGTGCGTGTATATGTGCACGTGGTCTGTGCCTGCACGCGTGTGCGTGTATATGTGCACGTGATCTGTGCCTGCACGCGTGTGCGTGTATATGTGCACGTGATCTGTGCCTACACGCGTGTGCGTGTATATGCGTGTGTGATCTGTGCCTGCACGCGTGTGCGTGTATATGCGTGTGTGATCTGTGCCTACACGCGTGTGCGTGTATATGCGTGTGTGATCTGTGCCTGAACATGCTCTGGGCCGAGTTTCTGAAAGCCAATTTCCACGTTCCCTTTTGCCCCGAGAAACCTTTCATCTCCCCCATCTGATCAAATCTGTCCACCTCTATCTTCCCAACATTCAGTGACTCACCTGCGCCCCTTTTCTGAGACTGAATCCCAAAGTCTTTCAGCCCTCTTTAAGAGGATTAAAATTCAGCCGGTCTCTGTGCTGAAACGAGGCCATTGCCCCCATGCTCTACACTGACCCACATCCATGTTCTGTCCACCTTGTCAGGGCCATTCCGCAGCTTACCCACCACAACCAAATCAGCCCTGCTGCCTTCTGAACCCTCCTGGGAACCAGCCCACTCTGTCAGGTCACCTGTTCAATCCAGCTGTCTGTCTGGTGATTCCCATCTCTCCATCGTTACCGAGGATGGAACTGGACGCAGTATCCATGACGTGGCCCTGTGTAACAGAAGGGGAATGTCTTTATTGTTGTGGTCGGTTTTTCTGCTAATGAAAGGATAGTACTCCACCAGTGTTCCTGATTATCTGCTGTGCTTACCTCCGAGCTCTGTGTGACCAGCAACCTCTGATCCCTGTGGGCTTCGGAACTTTGGAGTCATTCTTACTTTAACAAAAACCCTGCTTTTTTTTTGTTCCTCCTGCCAAACTCCGCGGGTTTCTGACATTACACAACAGATTGTTGCCTGCTCGCTCGCTCAGTAAGGATCCAAACCTGGTGTTAGCTCTGTCATGTCCTCCTTCGCAACCTAATGAAGGGCTTTTGCCCAAAACGTCGATTTTGCTGCTCCTCGGATGCTGCCTGAACTGCTGTGCTCTTCCAGCACCACTAATCCAGAATCTGGTTTCCAGCATCTGCAGTCATTGTTTTTACCTCCTTCACAACCTGCCTGTCCTCGTAACATCTGCAAACATAGTCTCCACCATATCTTCAGTCACTGTTCTCAATGTTGTTAGATCACAGCCCAGATCCCCTCCAGGACTCCAGTATGACATGCTGCCAGTCTCTCGTGTGTGTGTGTGTGTGTGTGTGTGTGTGTGTGTGTGTCAGAGCATGAAGTCACACATTAGTGTGTCACTGAGAGAGTGCTCCTTGCCCATGCATGTCGCGAGTGTGTGTCTGATTGTGTCTGACAATTCTACCGTGTGAAACGAGACAGCAAGTGTAGATAGCATACTCAAAGAGAGTCACTTCCGAAAAGGTGCTGTGTTTGTTTCCCAGTCTTTATTATAAACGAAGTTTGTTTCCGAAATAGAGCAAAGTATTTCAGTTTGTGTTCAGGTGTTCTGCAAACGCTTTCAGAAAGGTTGCATTTCTCCAAAGAGATGTTTTCTTTTATGCACAAGTCAACAAAGGCAAAACAGCCCTCCCCCACCCCCCCCCCACCCACCCACCAAACCCCCCGGATTGACCCCACACCCACAAGCATCCCCTCACTCCCTCCCCCCACCGATGCTCAATAGCAGCAGTGTGTACCATCCAAAAAGATACCAGGGAGGGTGTGAGCACAAGACAGGGCCTTCCTCAAACCGCTCCCTCCCTGTCTCACTGACCCTCTGCCCACTCACGCTCTCTCTCCCCCCTGTCCTACTGGGTCTCTGTCTGTCTCTCTCTCTCTCTCTCTCTCTCTCTCTCTCCCTCCCCCATCCCATCCCACTGGGTCACTGACTCGCTCTCTCCCCCCTGTCCCACTGGGTCACTGACCCTCTCTCTGTCCCCTTACTCTCTCTCTCTTTCCCCCTCCCCCCACCCCATCCTGTTCCACTGAGTCACTGTCCCTCCCTCTATCCCCTCGCCCTCTCTCTCCCCCCTGTCCCATTGGGTTACTGTCCTTCACTCTGTCTGCGCTCTTTCTCCCCTGTCCCATTGGGTCACTGACCCTCTCTCTGTCCCCTCTCACCCCGCTTTCCCACTGGGTCACTGTCCCTCCCTCTGTCCTCTCGCTCGCTCCCCCCTCCCCCCTTCCCACTGGGTCACTGTCTCTCTCTCTCTCTCTCTGTCCCATCATTCTTTTTCCCCCCTGTCCCACTGAGTCTCTGTCCCCTTGCTCTCCCCCCCCCCCTCTGTCCCACTGGGTCACTGTCCCCTCGCGCACTCTCCCTCTCCCCCCTGTCCCACTGAGTCACTGTCCCTCCCTCTGTCCCCTCGCTCTCTCCTCCTCTGTCCAACTGGGTCACTGTCCCCCTCTCTATCCCCTCGCGCTCTCTCTCTCCCCTGTCCCACTGGGTCACTGTCCCTCTCTCTGTCCCCTCGCTCTCTCTCAGTCCCCTCTGTCCCCCAGCTCGCTCTCGCTGTCAATCCCCTCTGCCCCCCCCCCCCCCCCCGCTGGCCCTCGGCCCCCTGTCCCCTGACCCCTGTTCCAGCCCCCCCCCCCCCCCCCCCCGGTCCTCCTGCATGTCATTGGGTTAACCATCCCCCTCTTCTGTGCAGAGTATCAAACAGAACTATGATGATTACGCTGATTCGGATGAGGACCAACATGACGCTTACCTGGAGCAGGTGAAAGCAGAGGGACGAATCCGTGAGGAGGCAGCCAATGACAGCGACTCTGGCGAGGAGACGGGTAACTGGCCGAGGGTTGGGGGGGGGGGGGCGGTGCGGGTGGTGGTGGGGCACCTCAGAGGGCCGGGTTGTCATGGCTGAGTGGAGGGAGAGCATCGCAGCCACCGATAGGGGCCGGGAGAGGGTTCACTGCTCCCGCTCCATGGCGGACTGGAGAGGTCCGTGGTGTGGTGTGACGTTGCTTCCTGCCTCTGCACACTGCGTTGGCTCTCTGTCTCTGACTCGCAGATTACCCCACTCTCCCGAAAACCCCCCACAAGCGTTCCCATCACTGAATCCCCCCCCCCCCCGCTGACTCACCGCAGTAACCCAGGAGCTCCAAGGGCAGGGTCAGAGGCTGGGAATCCTGCAGCGAGTAACTCCCCTCCCAAAGTCTGTCCCACCATTGACAAGGCACAGGAGGGAGGGTGAGGGAACACCCCCACTTGCCCCTGGATGGGGGCAGCTCCAACAACACTCGAGAAGCTCAATACCCACAGACATCCCCTCACTCCCTCCCCCCCACCGACGCTCAGTAACAGCAGTGTGTACCATCCCAGGATAAAACAGTCTCTCCCCTCCCCCCCCCCCCCCCACCCCAGATTGGGACCACACCCACAAACATCCCCTCACTTCCCCCCCCCCCCCCCCCCACCCCCGATGCTCAGTAACAGCAGTGTTGTACCTGCTACAAGATGCCCTGCAGGATCTCACCGAAGACCCTCAGGCAGCACCTTCCAAACCCACGGCCCCTTCCACCCAGAAGGACAAGGGGCAGCAGAGACATGGGAACACCCTCATCCCCACCCCCCTGCAAGTTCCCCTCCAAGCTCCTCACTCGGAAATCTCTCTCCGTTCCTTCCTGGGTCAGAATCCTGGAATTCCCTCCCTCAGGGACACTGTGGGTCTACCCTACAGCACGTGGTTCAGGGAGGCAGCTCACCCCCACCCTCTCGGGGGCGGGGGGGGGAGGAAACTGGGGGTGGGGTGGAATCACGCGCTGGGCCTGCTTGGCGAGAGAAGCTCCAGCCGCCGTTGTGCAGATGTTCAGGGCTGACCCGGTGAGAGGGCGGGAATCAGGCAGTGAGCAGCGCTCTGATAGGCTGCCTTTGTTTTGTAGATGAATCCTTTAATCCTGGTGAAGAGGAGGATGAAGTGGACGAGGAGTGAGTATTGGTTTGGGGCTGGGTCGGTCATGGGGTGACCAGTCACGTGGGGCTGGGGGAACACCCTGTGGCCCCTGTCTCAGAGGGCCCTGGGGAGTGCTGCACAGCAGAGGGATGGAGGGGTTTGTAACACGTGGACAGGAGGGGTGGGCACACTTGTCGTCGTCGCTCAGATCTTCGAGTGTAGGTGTTGGGGCATCTTTACTGTGTACAGTTCTGGGCACCACACTTCCAAAAGGATGTGGACCCTTTGGAGAGGGTGCAGAGAAGGGTTACGGGGATGTTACCTGGTATGGAAGGTGCTGGCTATGAAGAGAGGTTGGGTAGGTTAGGATTGTTTTCATTAGGAAAAAGGAGATTGAGGGGGGACCTGATTGAGGTTTACAAAACCATGAAGGGTATAGACAGGATGGATAGAGAGAAGCTTTTCCCCAGGGTGAGGGATTCAATAACCAGAGGTCACGCTCTCAAGGTGAGAGGTGGAAAGTTTAAGGGGGATACACGCGGTAAGTACTTCACACACAGAGGGTGGTGGGTGTTTGGAACGCGTTGCCAGCAGAGGTGGGAGAGGCAGGTACGGTAGATTCATTTAAGATGGGTCTGAACAGATGCACGAGGAGGTGGGGAGCAGGGGGATATAAACGCTTAGGAATTGGGCAACAGGTTTAGAGAATGGATTTGGATCGGCTCAGGCTTGGAGGGCCGAAGGGCCTGTCCATGGGCTGTAAATTCTCTTTGTTCTTTATCATACTGAGCTTGTACAGGATATTGGTGAGGCTACCTTCTGGAGTGCAGTGTCCAGTTCTGACCTCCCTGTTACCAGAAGGATATTTTGAAACAGGAGAGGATTCCGAAGGATGTTGCTGAAGGGGTTGAGTTCGAACATTGGGCTGGCATTGTTTCACTGCAGCGTAGGAGGCTGACAGCTGACTTTGTAGAGGTTTATGAAACAAATCAGAGACAGAGATACACTGAGTGGCAGGTGTCTTTTCCCCAGGGGGGAGCGTTTCCAGACCAAGGTGGGCTTGTTTTGAAGGTTTGAGGCTTAAGATTTTAAGGGTGATTCGTGTGGGGAATGAACTGCCGGAGGGTGTGGTGGATGTGGGTGCAGTTCCAACGTTTCACAAGTATGTGGGTAAGTACACGGAGAGGAAGGTCTGGAGGAAGGTGGGCCTGGAGCAGTCTTGATCAAGGTCTGCAGTGTTAGAGAAACAGTACATTTGGAAATAAACGTGGGTTTCCTACGGGTGCTCCAGTTTCCTCCCACAGTCCAAAGATCTGCAGGTTCAGGTGGATTGGCCATGGGAAATTGTCCCATAGTGCCCAGGGATGTGCAGGTTATGGTGGGATTGGCCATGGGAAATTGTCCCATAGTGCCCAGGGATGTGCAGGTTAGGGTGGATTGGCCATGGGAAATTGTCCGATAGTGCCCCGGGGTATACAGGTTAGGATGGATTGGCCATGGGAAATTGTCTCATAGTGCCCCGGGGTATACAGGTTAGGATGGGATTGGCCATGGGGAATTGTCCCATAGTGCCCCGGGGTATACAGGTTAGGGTGGATTGGCCATGGGAAATTGTCCCATAGTGCCCCGGGGTATACAGGTTAGGGTGGATTGGCCATGGGGAATTGTCCCATCGTGCCCAGGGATGTGCAGGTTAGGATGGGATTGGCCATGGGGAATTGTCCCATAGTGCCCCGGGGTATACAGGTTAGGGTGGATTGGCCATGGGAAATTGTCCCATAGTGCCCCGGGGTATACAGGTTAGGGTGGATTGGCCATGGGGAATTGTCCCATAGTGCCCCGGGGTATACAGGTTAGGGTGGATTGGCCATGGGGAATTGTCCCATAGTGCCCCGGGGTATACAGGTTAGGGTGGATTGGCCATGGGGAATTGTCCCATAGTGCCCCGGGGTATACAGGTTAGGGTGGATTGGCCATGGGGAATTGTCCCATAGTGCCCCGGGGTATACAGGTTAGGGTGGATTGGCTGTGGAAATTGCAGGGTGACAGGGATTGGGGAAGGGGGATGGGTCTGGATGTGATGCCCTTCAGGCGGTCAGTGTGGACTGAGTGGGTTCAGCTGAGTGATTGTGCCCAATTGACGATGATACTTTTCCCCCCCCCCCCCCCACACAGGTACGACAGTAATGCTGGGGGCAGCTCCTCCAGCAGCAATGAAGACGAGAGCGGCAACGAGAAATCCCGGAACGTTCCGGCAAAGAAAGCCAAGGTCGTCAAGGAGAAACCCACCAAGAGAAAGGCTGAGGTATTCCTCCCCCCACCTCCCCGCTGTGGTCAGTTACAGTGTTAGATACACTGCCACTCTATCTCTGTCCTGGGAGGGTTCGATGGGGGGCAGTGCAGAGGGAGCTTTACTCTGTATCTAACCCCGTACTGTCCCTGTCCCTGGGAGTGTTTGATGGGGGACAGTGCAGAGGGAGCTTTACTCTCTATCTAACCCCATGCTGTCCCTGTCCTGGGAGTGTGTGATGGGGGACAGTGTAGAGGGAGCTTTACTCTGTATCTAACCCCGTGCTGTCCCTGTCCCTGGGTGTGTTTGATGAGGGACAGTGTAGAGGGAGCTTTACTCTGTATCTAACCCCGTGCTGTCCCTGTCCCTGGGAGTGTTTGATGGGGGACAGTGTAGAGGAAGCTTTACTCTGTATCTAACCCCGTGCTGTCCCTGTCCCTGGGAGTGTTTGATGTGGGGACAGTGTAGAGGGAGCTTTACTCTGTATCTAACCCCGTGTTGTCCCTGTCCCTAGGAGTGTGTGATGGGGGGGGACAGTGTAGAGGGAGCTTTACTCTGTATCTAATCCCGTGCTGTCCCTGTCCCTAGGAGTGTGTGATGGGGGGGGACAGTGTAGAGGAAGCTTTACTCTGTATCTAATCCCGTGCTGTCCCTGTCCCTGGGAGTGTGTGATGGGGGGGGACAGTGTAGAGGAAGCTTTACTCTGTATCTAATCCCGTGCTGTCCCTGTCCCTGGGAGTGTTTGATGTGGGGACAGTGTAGAGGGAGCTTTACTCTGTATCTAACCCCGTGTTGTCCCTGCTTTGGGAGTGTGTGATGGGGGGGACAGTGTAGAGGGAGCTTTACTCTGTATCTAACCCCGTGTTGTCCCTGTCCCTAGGAGTGTGTGATGGCGGGGGACAGTGTAGAGGGAGCTTTACTCTGTATCTAATCCCGTGCTGTCCCTGTCCCTGGGAGTGTTTGATGTGGGGACAGTGTAGAGGAAGCTTTACTCTGTATCTAACCCCGTGTTGTCCCTGCTTTGGGAGTGTGTGATGGGGGGTACAGTGTAGAGGGAGCTTTACTCTGTATCTAACCCCGTGTTGTCCCTGTCCTGGGAGTGTTTGATGGGGGACAGTGTAGAGGGAGCTTTCCCTTGTGTCTGACCCTGTGCTGTCCCTGTCCCTGGGAGTGTTTGATGGGGGGGACAGTGTAGAGGGAGCTCTCCCTTGTGTCTGACCCTGTGCTGTCCCTGATTTGAACAGGGGAAGAAGTCGAAGGATAAGGATCCTTTCGCCCCGAAGCGTCCCATGTCGACCTACATGCTGTGGCTGAACGCGAACCGTGAGAAGATCAAAGCTGACAATCCCGGGATTAGTGTGACAGAGCTGTCAAAGAAAGCTGGTGAACTCTGGAAATCGATGACCAAGGATAAGAAGGAGGTGTGGGAGTTTTCTTCCGGATCAGTGGGGTCTGGGCCCTCATCCTGACTGCACTGCGCCTGCAGGATCTCCCAGCTCGGTCACCTTCCTTCCCTCAGCTCCTCGATCCTCACCACCCACCAACGTCCCACATCACTCCTCACTGCGCTGTGTTCCCTGGCTCACACTGCTAACTGGGAGAAAGTGAGGACGGCAGATGCTAGGGATCAGAGCTTAAAAATGTGTTGCTGGAAAAGCGCAGCAGGTCAGGCAGCAGCAAAGGAGAAGGAGAATCGACGTTTCGGGCACAGGCTGCTTTTCTGAAGAAGGGCTCATGCCCGAAATGTCGATTCTCCTGCTCCTTTGATGCTGCCTGACCTGCTGCGCTTTTCCAGCAACACATTTTTAAGCTCATACTGCTAACACCCAGCCCGACCAAACATCCCCCACGTTGTCTTCAACTCTGCTTCTCCAGCCCCCCTACACCCCCCCCCTCCCTATCTCTGTAACCTCCTCCAGCCCCTACACCCCCTCCCTATCTCTGTCATCCTCTCCAGCCCCTACACCCCCTCCCTATCTCTGTAACCCTCCTCCAGCCCCTACACCCCCCTCCCTATCCCTGTAACACCCCTCCAGCCCCTACACCCCCTCCCTATCTCTGTAACACCCCTCCAGCCCCTACACCCCCTCCCTATCTCTGTCATCCCCTCCAGCCCCCTACACCCCCTCCCTATCTCTGTAACTCCCTCCAGCCCCTACACCCCCCTCCCTATCTCTGTCATCCCCTCCAGCCCCTACACCCTCTCCCTATCCCTGTAACCCCCTCCAGCCCCTACACCCCCTCCCTATCTCTGTAACCCCCTCCAGCCCCTACACCCCCTCCCTATCTCTGTAACCCCCTCCAGCCCCTACACCCCCTCCCTATCTCTGTAACCCCCTCCAGCCCCTACACCCCCTCCCTATCTCTGTCATCCCCTCCAGCCCCTACACCCCCTCCCTATCTCTGTAACCCCCTCCAGCCCCTACACCCCCTCCCTATCTCTGTCATCCCCTCCAGCCCCTACACCCCCTCCCTATCTCTGTAACCCCCTCCCGCCTGTTGAACATGCCTGGGTTCCCTTTGCTCCATCGGTGGCTGTACTGTCCCGTCAGGTGCCTACAATTTAAGCTGTCGGTCACCCCCTTCCCCCTTTCAGGTCACCTCCTCCCACCCCCCCCGCACAATTTCCCTCTCAGTCCCAGCCTTCCGTCTCCTCTCTCTGATGTGTCCTTTTGTTTTTCCCATTCCCATTCCCATCCCTGCGGCTGCTCCCTGGGCCGGTGATGGGAATCTCGGGTCTATCCCCGGGTCCCCTGTAAAGTGGATCACGATGCAGTCAGAGCCCTGGCCCTGTTACTGTGCTCACACCCACAGTGATTCTCCCCAGCACTCAGCCCCCAGGTGAAACAACACCCACTCTCCATATTCCATCCTGTTCACTGTCGGGTAAACTCTGAATCTCGCTCCCTCAGGCACGGCTCGGAAAGTGAAACTGGTTTAACGGTGGGGATATGGGTGATAAAGGAAGGTGGTTGGTCTGGGAGATTAAAAACTGGGTCCATGGACGATGTGAAAGAAGGTTTTGTGTCTGATCTCTCTCCCGTCTGACCCCTCTCTCGCTCTTGTGCTGACTCTCTCACACTCTGTCTCACACCCGTCTATCGCTCTCTCTCTCTCTCTCTCTCTCTCTCTCTCTTTCTCTCTCTCTCTCTCTCTCTCTCTCTCTCTCTCTCTCCCTCCCCCCCTCCCCGTCTCTCTCTCTCTCTCTCTCTCTCTCTCCCCCCATCTCTCTTTCTCTCTTTCCCGGTCTCTCGCTCTCTCTCTCTCTCCCCCCCGCCTCTCTCTCTCTCTCTCTCTCTCTCTCTCTCCCCCCCCCCCCCCCCGTCTGTCTCTCTCCGTCTCTTTGTGTCTCTCTCTCTCTCTTGCGCTCTTTCTCTTTCGCAATTCCCCCCCCCCTGCCCCCCTCTCGTCCCTGTAGGAGTGGGATGCCAGGGCCGCCGCAGCCAAGAAGGAGTATGAGAAGAAGATGGAGGAATACAAGAGGAGTGGGAAAGCCGAGTCCTTCCAGAAGAAGAAGTGAGTGGTGCGGGGAGTGGAGGGAGTCCTCCCCCCGTCTGTGTGTGTGTGTGTGTGTGTGTCTGTGTATATCTGTGTCTGTGTATATCTGTCTGTCTGTGTCTCCTTCACTGACCCCCCTCTCCCCTGTGACGCTGAGCGACTGACCTGCTGCCTCTCTCTCTCTCTCTCTCTCTCTCTCTCTCTCTCTCTGTGTCCCTCTGTAGGGACGCCCAGAAGACCAAGCCGAAGGGGAAAGCTGGGAAGCAGGCCGCCCCCAGGAACGCCGTCTCAAAAAGCCCCGTCAAGGGGAACGGGGACAGCTTCAAGAGCAAGGAGTTTGTGTCGAGTGATGAGAGTTCGTCCGAGAGTGAGGTGAGTGTGAGGGACAGCGGGAAAGCAGGGGTGTAACCAGGACTGCACCTCAGTCAGCAACAGGAGGAGGAGGAGGCCATTCAACCCCTCGATGTCCGCACCCTCCTTCAGTAACATCCACCCACCCACCCGCAACTCCCCTGGGAAAACTGTCTGTGTAATTCCTTTCTTCTTCAGGATGAGCTGTGGTCCTGGATTCTCCCACAAGGGGGGAGCGTTGTCCTAGTGTTGAACCTGTGGGGTTCTGTACTGTGTCCTTTCTGATTGGGAGACACTGGGATGGACAAAGTTAAAAGTCACACAACACCAGGTCACCAGGTTAGAGTCCAACAGGTTTATTTGGAAGCAGTAGCTTTCGGAGTGCTGCTCCTTCATCAGGTGGTTGTGGAATAACACTCCGAAAGCTTCCAATTAAACCTGTTGGACTATAACCTGGTGTTGTGTGATTTTTAACTCTGTCTGCTGGTAACCTGTTGTTCTCCTGAACAGCAGTGAGTTTGGGTGTAGACCTCCTCAATGATGAGACTCATGCACCTCCCCTGAGCTAATCCAGACACCTTCACTTGCATCCTGTAACAGGGTGCCTCTATAGAGACTGTGTAGCTACTACCCAACCTCCCTACTCTTGTATTCAACTCTCCCCACCCCCGCTCCACAAACACACCGCATTTTACTAGCTTCCCTGATTGCTTGATGTTGTTGTGGCACTAACCCCCTGTGATTCGTGTACTCACGCACCCAGATCTTTCTGCATAGGAAGGATGTCGTGAAACCTGAAAGGGCTCAGAAAAGATTTACAAGGATGTTGCCGGGGTTGGAGGGTTAGCTGTAGGGAGAGGCTGAACAGGCTGGGGTTGTTTTCCCTGGAGCGTCGGAGGCTGAGGGGTGACCTTATAGAGGTTTACAAAATTGAGGGACATGGATAGGATAAATAGACAAAGTCTTTTCCCTGGGGTCGGGGGAATCCAGAATTAGAGGGGCATAGGTTTAGGGTGAGAGGGGAAAGATATAAAAGAGACCGAAGGGGCCACATTTTCACCCAGAGGGTGATACGTGTATGGAATGAGCTGCCAGAGGATGTGGTGGAGGCTGGTACAATTACAACATTGAAGAGGCATTTGGATGGGTATATGAATAGGGAGGGTTTGGAGGGATATGGGCCGGGTGCTGGCAGGTGGGACTAGCGTGATGCAACTGAATGGTTTGTTAAGTCTAATCTTTTTGAATGACCATGTTGGTTCCTGTTCTTGCATGAACTGAAATGAAACAAAACTGCATGAATCCATCAATCTGCAAGATTCTGTAAATCTCTTTTTCTTTAGAAATAGAATCAGTCTGAACATTGGGACACAGACAGCCTCACGCAGGGCACCTCACACCCTCAATGTATTCTCTGGGACGACATGGCACCTATTGTTAAAGTTCACTTGAGAATGTAACTTTTTAAAATTAATGCCCATTGTCAAAGACTTAACCAACAATCCAGGTCTTTTGCAAAGTGGAATTTCAGTTACATCACACTAAACTTTTGCGATAAATTCTGCGTCTTACAATCTTATTCTCCACGACCACCCGATGAAGGAGCAGTGCTAGTGCTTCCAATTAAACCTGTTGGACTCTAACCTGGTGTCGTGGGATTTCTAACTTTGTATACCCCAGTCCAACACTGGCATCTCCGAATCCTCGATGAGGCAGGGAATTCCACAGATTGCCAACCCTCTGGGTGAAGACATTCCTCCTCAATTCAGTCCGAAATCTGCTCCCCCTTATTTTAAAGCTAATTCAAAATTTGTGCGAAGATTTGTGCGAAGCTGGGGTGCTTGTTGTTGTGGTTCTGTTCACCGAGCTGGGAATTGAAGCTAATTCCCCAGTGGAAACCCCCCCTGTTTTGGTCTTATGCATTCCCTTCATCAGTTTAGATGTTTCTGTAAGATTTCCCCTCGCCCCCCGCCCCCCCACCACACACATTCTTCTAAACTCCAACGAGTCTGGTCCCAGTCAGCTCAATCTCTCCTCATCCCCAGATAAAACTGTAAGAACTGCAGATGCTGGAAATCAGAAGCAAATCCCAAAAAGCTCAGCAGGGCCTGGCAGCACGTGTGGAGAGAAGGCAGAGTTAACGTTTCGGCTCCGATGACCCTTCCTCAGCCCTTCTGGAGAAGAGTCACCCGATCGGAAACGTGGACTTTACCTAGTTATCCCTTTCTTTAGACTGAATACTCCTGTAAGGTTACTGTTAAGGATCTGTTCACCAAGTTCATGAGTGAGTTGGCATTTTATCATTCCCATCTCGACCCAAACTGTGCCTCTGGAATTTGGATCATCCAGTATATCTTTGAGGGTCACGAACTGTCTGTGAATAATTTCTAAGCTGTTTTCCCCAAGCCAATTAAACCGACTCTGTTGTTTTTCCCTGGTCACTCTTCTGTTTAAGATTCTGGTTTCAGACTCGTGTTTGTCATCCCCAGTGGGTGGGTGTGGGGGGGGTGGGAAATTTAGTCACGTTATGATCACTCTTGCCTTAAAAGGGCATTGAGTGTGAAGTCTTCAATCTGTCCTGTTGCATTGCACATTATTAAGCCCACAACAGCCTGGCTGTTTTACCCCCCCCCCCCCCCCTCCGGGTGTGTTTTACCCCCCCTGTGTGTTTTACTCCCCTCCCCCCCCAGTCTGTTTTACCTCCCCCGTGTGTTTTACCACCCCCCCCTGTGTGTTTTACCACCCCCCCCCAGTGTGTTTCCCCCCCCCCCCCCCGCAGTGTGTTTTACCCCCCCCGCAGTGTGTTTTACCCGTCGATACTAAGACCACACTGCCTTTCTCACAAACCTCAATAAATTCTGGTTGTGCCATTTTTGCAGTGTGTAGGATACTGTTCTGATCTACTTGTTATCTCTCTGTCTCTCTCCCCCACACACAGGGCTCTGGGAAGGCAGCCAGCACTCCAGTCAGCTCTGAGGAATCCGGCTCTGACTAGCCCTATGGGTGAAGCTTTCGTGGTCGATTTGCCGACGGTCCTTCGCTTATTTTTATTTGCTTCCTCCGAGCCCCCGCGATACCTGTTAGTCGTCTGACATGAGAGTTTCAATAAAGTGTTTTTTTTTCAAGAATTTCTCGCATTCTGTTTGAACACCCACTCTCCCTCCGCTCTCCCATCGACGCTCAGTAACAGCAGTGTGTACCATCCTGGGATAAAACAGACCCCCCCCACCCCTCCCCAGATTGGGACCACCCCCACAAACATCCCCTCCCTCCTCCCCACCGACCCTCAGTAACAGCAGTGTTGTACCTGCTACAAAATGCCCTGCAGGATCTCACCGAAGACCCTCAGGCAGCACCTTCCAAACCCACGGCCCCTTCCACCCAGAAGGACAAGGGGCAGCAGATACATGGGAGCACCCCCATCCCCACACCCCCCCCTTGCAAGTTCCCCTCCCATAGGGGTTTGGGAATTGTGAGGATGGAGTACATGTCCTTGGGGTTTGAGGTGAGGGAATGTTTGGAGGCTCTCCCTCCATTTCTCTCTGGGTGCCCAGTGCAACTGGGCGAGGGTACCCTTTTTGTGATTGCGTCTTCCTTCACACAGAACAGCCTGCAGCGTGGCTCGGAGCAGACTGACGCCCACACACGCTCGACACTACGGTCAAGGAAGCCCAACATATGGAACAGTCTGCCCCAGAAAGCTGTGGAGGCCAAATCTCTGGATACTTGTGAGAAAAAGAGATGGATATAGCTCTTGGAGACAGTGGAGTCAAGGGTTATGGGATAGGGCAGGAACTGGATACCGATTGTGGATGATCATAACGAATGGTGGTGCTGGCTGGAAGGGCCGAATGGCCTACTCCTGCACCTATTGTAAATGGCATCTCGCTCTTCATAGCGAGAGGATTGGAATACAAGAGCTGGCACACCTTCCTGCAATTGCACAGGGGTCATTCCTGGTGGGGACCAGGACTCCATACCTGAGGGAAGGGTGTTTTGGTGATGGAAGTTTTTTTTTCCTTAAAGATTAGATTACTTACAGTGTGGAAGCGGGGCCTTTGGCCTAACCAGCCCACACCAACCCTCCGAAGAGCAACCCACTTCCCTGCATCTAACACTACAGGCAATTTAACACAGCCAATTCACCTAACATTTGTGGGCGGCACGGTGGCACAGTGGTTAGCACTGCTGCCTCACAGCGTCAGAGACCCGGGTTCAATTCCCACCTCAGGCGACTGACTGTGTGGAGTTTGCACGTTCTCCCCGTGTCTGCGTGGGTTTCCTCCGGGTGCTCCGGTTTCCTCCCACAGTCCAAAGATGTGCAGGTCAGGTGAATTGGCCATGCTAAATTGCCCGTAGTGTTAGGGGCAGGGGTAAATGTAGATGTAGATGTAGGGGTATGGGTGGGTTGCGCTTCGGTGTGGACTTGTTGGGCCGAAGGGCCTGTTTCCACACTGTAAGTAATCTAATCATTTTTTTTGGACTGTGGGAGGGAACAGGAGCACCCAGAGGAAACCCATGGCGAGAATGTGCAAACTCCACGTGAACAGTTGCCCAAGGCAGGAACTGAACCCAGGTCTCTGGTGCTGTGAGGCAGCAGTGCTAACCACCGAGCTGCCCACCGTTTCTCCTCATCTCTGTTTCAAGTGGCCTGCCCCTTATTTTTAAGCTGTATCCTCTGGTTCGGGACCTCCCCCCCCCCCCCCCCCCCCCAATCAGCGGAAACATGTTTCCTGCCTCTGGAGTGTCCAAACCTTTAATAACCTTACACATCTCAATCAGATCCCCCCCCCCTCTCAGTCTTCTAAACTCAAGGGTATACAAGCCCAGTCGCTCCAGTCTTTCAGCATATGGTGGTCCCGCCATTCTGGGATTTGACCTCGTGAACCCACGCTGCACTCCCTCAATTGTCAGAATGTCCTTCCTCAAATTTGGAGACCAAAACTGCTCACAATACTCCGGGTGCGGTCTCACCAGGGCCCTGTACAGCTGCAGAAGGACCTCTTTGCTCAATTCCTCTTGTTCTGAAGGCCAGCGTGCTTTTAGCTTGCTTCACTGCCCACTGTACCTACTCCACCTCCTGTAATGCTCATCCTGAGTGACTAGTGTCTGAGGGATGCCCCTGTCTTGTTGCACCTCTCCCCTTTTCCTTACTGTTCAGATAATAATCCGTCTTCCTGTCCAAGCCACCTTCCCCAACTAAAGTCAACTGGAACAGCCACCCACTCCCAGCCTTGAGAAACACCCGCAGTATTGGCAAGTGCCCCCCTCTTCCCCCCCCCCCCCCCCCCCACCCCGTTACCGTGGCTACCTCCTCCCTCCCTCCCTCCCTCCCCAGTCACAGACAATCAAAATAAAGATTTGGAAGTTTACTTTTCAGAATGATTTTATTGAGCGTTTTGTGAAGATACCGCAGTCGAACATCGGGAATAGTGTTTTGTGGAAGGCAACAGGAAGGATTACTCCGTTTGGCACCTCAGTACCCCTTCACCTGGCGTGCTGGAGAGGGATAGCAGGTTTACACACAGCAAAATCCCACTTCCATGTTAACGATGTTCTTTGGTTCCAGAAAGGAACACGGTGCACTTTTTCGGGGGCGGGGGTGGGGGCACAATCCTGGGAAGGCCTCATGCTGTTCCCCTGTGTGACTACCTGGGGAAGGGGCTGAATGGCCTCCTGCTGTTCCCCCTGTGTAACAGGCTGGGGAAGGGGCTGAATGGCCTCCTGCTGTTCCCCCTGTGTAACAGGCTGGGGAAGGGGCTGAATGGTCTCCTGCTGTTTCCCCCTGTGTGACAGGGCTGGGGAAGGGGCTGAATGGCCTCCTGATGTTCCCCCTGTGTGACAGGGCTGGGGAAGGGGCTGAATGGCCTCCTGATGTTCCCCCTGTGTGACAGGGCTGGGGAAGGGGCTGAATGGGTGATATGTGATAGGTGTGGAGAGACTGAAGCTGGGATGATAAATGGGGAAGGGGTTTGAGGGTTTGGGGGAGAGAGTTTCTCGGTGAAGACAGACAGATGGAGATGGTCACTAAATATCGTCAAACAGCTTCTTCCCCGCCTGGACACCTGTGAGTTTGGCCGGGTCCCCTGAACAGGCCAGAGGCTGGTGGACGTTCATGTGGATGTAATCATCACCACGACCGACAACGACCTGCAGAGAGTGCAAATGGGTCAGAGCGAGCTGAGGGCACCGTTCATTCATACAAACACCTGCTCTACCTTTCAATACTATCCCATTCCCCCACCCCCAACCCCCCACCCCGAGCACCTTCCGATCCCTGGCTTCAAAGCCTTCGCTGGCCCACTCTTCAGTGCAGACGGTTCGCGAAGGTTCAAAGGCCCTCAGAGAATCGCAGAGTGCTGGCAGTGAGGAAACAGGCCATTCGGCCCATCCGGTCCACACCGCGGTGCTCCGAAGGGCATCCCACCCAGATCGACACCCCTAACCTGTCCCTGTAACCCTGCAACCCTGCATTTCCCACGGCCTGCATTTCCACCCTAACCTGCCCATCCCTGGGCACTATGGGACAATTTCCCATGGCCAACCCCGCCCTGACCTGCACATCCCTGGGCACTATGGGACAATTTCCCATGGCCAATCCATCCTAACCTGCACATCCCTGGGACACTATGGGACAATTTCCCATGGCCAACCCACCCTAACCTGCACATCCCTGGGACACTATGGGACAATTTCCCATGGCCAATCCCACCCTAACCTGCACATCCCTGGGCACTATGGGACAATTTCCCATGGCCAATCCCACCCTAACCTGCACATCCCTGGGCACTATGGGACAATTTCCCATGGCCAATCCCACCCTAACCTGCACATCCCTGGGCACTATGGGACAATTTCCCATGGCCAATCCACCCTAACCTGTACATCCCTGGGCACTATGGGACAATTTCCCATGGCCAATCCACCCTAACCTGCACATCCCTGGGCACTATGGGACAATTTCCCATGGCCAATCCCACCCTAACCTGCACATCCCTGGGCACTATGGGACAATTTCCCATGGTCAATCCACCCTAACCTGCACATCCCTGGGCACTATGGGACAATTTCCTATGGCCAATCCCACCCTGACCTGCACATCCCTGGGACACTATGGGACAATATCCCATGGCCAATCCCACCCTAACCTGCCCATCCCTGGGCACTATGGGACAATTTCCCATGGCCAATCCCACCCTGACCTGCACATCCCTGGGCACTATGGGACAATTTCCCATGGCCAATCCCACCCTGACCTGCACATCCCTGGGACACTATGGGACAATATCCCATGGCCAATCCCACCCTAACCTGCCCATCCCTGGGCACTATGGGACAATTTCCCATGGCCAATCCCACCCTGACCTGCACATCTTTGGGCCATGGGAGGAAACCGGAGCACCCGGAGAAAAATTCTCCTTTTCCTTGTCTTGAGAGTGCAGCTTGGAATTCTGAAACTGTTTGCCCACGTTCCGGGCTGACCCACGAGAGGAATCCTTCTTCCCCAGACGATTGGGAAGTCCACGTTTGGAGCACCTCATGCAATTCTGGTCTGCTGGACCTGGGAATTTAGGGGAAGGAGGGATGATCTCACAGCAACCTATAAAATTCCTGATGGGACAGGCAGGCCAGATGTGTGGGAATAATGTTCCTGATGGCAGGGAAGTCCTGAACTCGGGGTCAGGGCCTAAGAATAAAGAGGTAAGCCATTCAGGAGTGAGATGAGGAGGATTTTCTTCACTCGGAGAGTTGTGAACATGTGGAAATCTATCCCACAGGAAACTGTTAGGGGCCAGTTCATTCGATATCATCAAGAGGGAGATGGATG
This sequence comes from Chiloscyllium punctatum, assembly GCF_047496795.1. Lineage (NCBI taxonomy): Eukaryota > Metazoa > Chordata > Chondrichthyes > Orectolobiformes > Hemiscylliidae > Chiloscyllium > Chiloscyllium punctatum. The sequence continues at coordinate 26,596,200 of NC_092785.1, read as the reverse complement.
TGATGCCTGGGGCTAAAGGGATAACAGGTTTGGAGTGAGGGTGGGAGAGTGGGACATAGAGATTGTATGGTCAGCCGTGATCATACTGTACGGTGGGTCAGTCTCAAAGGGCCGAATGGCCCAATTCCTATTTCTAATGGTTTTAAAACTGCACACAGTACTGGAGAAGTGATCTCACGAGTGCCCTGTATACCTGAAGCGTAACCTCCTCACATTCAGGTTCAGTTTCCTTTGTAATGAAGGGCAACAATTTCCTTTTAAAGCGAAGCCAACTCGCGGAACATTCCAGATAACTTTTCCGGGAACACCCGGATCAACCAAGCCCACTGCCCCGTGGCCGAACACTTCAACTCCCCCCTCCCACTCTGCCGAGGTCAATACAAATCCTGGGTCTCCTCCATCGCCAAATCCAAGCCACCCCACGCCTGGAGGAAGAGCACCTCATCTCCCACCTGGGGACCCTCCAACCACACGGTTTCCTAATTTCCCCTGCCCCCCCCCCCACCTTATCCCAGTTCCAACCCTCCAACTCGGTACCCGCCCCCCCCCGCCTTGAACCTACCTGCCCTTCTTCCTTCCCACCTATCTGCTGCACGCTCCCCTCTGACCTATCACTTTCACCCCCCCCACCTTCACCTACCTATCGCATTCCCAGTGACCTTGCCCACCCCCAGCCTCACTCCAACCCCCCCCCCCAACTTCACATTTATCTCTCAGCCTCATTCCCTGATGAAAGGCTTGTTCTGGAAACGTTGACTGTCCTGCTCCTCGGATGCTGCCTGACCGGTTGTGCTTTTCCAGCATCACACTCCTCGTTTCCAAACATACGTTCCCACCCATCCTGGGGTCACTGGGAATTGAACCGACTGTGACTTCTCTCCCGCTGTCTGAGTGGTTGGTGTGAATTGGGAAGGATTGGCCTGTGACCTGTCAGCCACACTCTCAGTTTTCCCCTGGCCGGCCAGTCTTCATTCAATGTTGACAATGTGAGCCCTCTGATACCACGGGCTTTCCTTCGGTGTAAGAGTCTCTGATGTGGTACTTTATCTGAAATCCCAATATCTCACACCTACAGACTGCTTATCAGCCACAAAACGCGTTAACCCTTCAAAGAACTACAGTGAATTTGTTCAACACCATTTCCCTTTCAATACTCGTTGCCAAAACTACCTGACGAACTCAGCGAGGATCACTTCAGGGCTTGGTTTCAGAAACATTCCTCGCTATTGAACTCAGCCTGACAATCCCACAGGTGCCTGGTTCATTTCACCCACCAAACTCTTAAACACAGCCGTTATATTCGCAACTTTACAAACGCGAGTGCACGTTTCGGCAAATCATGGCAAATTCAGTTGTAACCAGCACACGGGCTAACTCTTTAGCAACCTTTGCAAAGACACCCCCTCCCGATCTCTGTAAACCCCTCCATCCCCTACACCCCCTCCCTATCTCTGTCACCTCCTCCAGCCCCTACAGCCCCTCCCTATCTCTGTCACCTCCTCCAGCCCCTACACCCCCTCCCTATCTCTGTCACCCCCTCCAGCCCCTCCCTATCTCTGTAACCCCCTCCAGCCCCTACACCCCCTCCCTATCTCTGTCACCTCCTCCAGCCCTACAGCCCCTCCCTATCTCTGTAACCTCCTCCAGCCCCTACACCCCCTCCCAATCTCTGTAACCCCCTCCAGCCCCTACACCCCCTCCCTATCTCTGTCACCCCCTCCAGCCCCTCCCTATCTCTGTAACCCCCTCCAGCCCCTACACCCCCTCCCTATCTCTGTAAGCCCCTCCAGCCCCTCCCTATCTCAGTAACCCCCTCCAGCCCCTACACCCTCTCCCTATCTCTGTCACCCCCTCCAGCCCATACACCCCCTCCCTATCTCTGTCATCCCCTCCAGCCCCTACACACCCTCCCTATCTCTGTCACCCCCTCCAGCCCATACACCCCCTCCCTATCTCTGTAACCCCCTCCAGCCCCTACACACCCTCCCTGTCTTTGTAACCCCCTCCAGCCCCTACACCCACTCCTTATCTCTGTCACCCCCTCCCTGTCTCTGTAACCCCCTCCCTGTCTCAGTAACCCCCTCTGTCTCTCTGTAACCCCCCTCCCTGTCTCTGTAACCCCCTCCCTCTCTCAGTAACCCCCTCCCTGTCTCTGTAACCCCCTCCCTCTCTCTGTAACCCCCTCCGTCTCTCTGTAACCCCCTCTGTCTCTCTGTAACCCCCCTCCCTCTCTCAGTAACCCCCTCCCTCTCTCTGTAACCCCCTCCCTGTCTCTGTAACCCCTTCCCTCTCTCAGTAACCCCCTCCCTGTCTCTGTAACCCCCTCCCTGTCTCTGTAACCCCCTCCATATTCTCCCTAATATCCAATGACTCTGCCTTGACGTTTACACACCTTCAGAGTGTAGTTCATTCCAGACACCACCTGACTGCGGTAAGAGATTGCGTGAAAAATCCCGAGTTTGCAATTCAGTTTACTTTCGACTTGCGGCTTAACCTGAAAGAAAGTTTCAGAGAGAAAAAAAATGTCACGTGTGCCTGGTCAGTCCTGGGGCAGTGCTGGGCTGCCCTCTCAGAATTCCTTCCTCGCTGGGATCTTCCTGTGCCCAGGATGGCGCCCCCCCCCACCCCCCACCCTGAACCTTTTCCCCCATGGCGTCACTGATCACCAGCCTGAGTGAGCCCCTCACTGGCCTGGCTCTGATGTCCCGCGTTCTGGGACCATGACGGACAGACAGCTCGGGGCGGGGGGTTTGTGGGAGCTATGGAAGGTATTCCAAAGGAGAAAGGCTGACCTTCTGGGCCAGGTCCTGGATTTCCTCACTGACTGCTTGGACTGTCCCAAAACCACCCAGAACACACTGACTGGGTTCCATATTCTCTCTGTCTGGTCCTCTGTCCGTCGGTCTGTCTCTCGCTCGCTCTCTCTGTCTCTGTCCTCTGCAGACTTCAGCGTTTTCTCCCTCTCTGATTGCAATTCTGAATCCTGCGCGTCTTAAACTTACCTGGTTCCAGCCGCACCCCTCCCTCAGGCCACCTGTCTGCCTTACCTCAACATCTCTCTCTCTCACACACGTTCCCGCCTTTTTAAATCTCACCTTTCTTTAGAATCACAGAGTCATAGAGATGTACGTCATGGAAACAGACCCTTCGGTCCAACCCGTCCCTGCTGACCCAGATATCCCAACCCAATCTAGTCCCACCTGCCAGCACCCGGCCCCATATCCCTCCAAACCCTTCCTATTCATATACCCATCCAAATGCCTCTTAAATGTTGTAATTGTACCAGCCTCCACCACATCCTCTGGCAGCTCATTCCATACACACAGCACCCTCTGGGTGAAAAAGTTGCCCCTTGGGTCTCTTTTATATCTTTCCCCTCTCACCCTAAACCTATGCCCCTCTAGTTCTGGACTCCCCCACCCCAGGGAAAAGACTTTGTCTATTTACCCTATCCATGCCCCTCATAATTTTGTAAACCTCTATAAGGTCACCCCTCAGCCTCCGACACTCCGGGGAAAACAGCCCCAGCCTGTTCAGCCTCTCCCTGTAGCTCAGATCCTCCAACCCTGGCAACATCCTTGTAAATCTTTTCTGAACCCTTTCAAGTTTCACAACATCTTTCCGATAGGAAGGAGATCAGAATTGCACGCAATATTCCAACAGTGGCCTAACCAATGTCCTGTACAGCCGCAACATGACCTCCCAACTCCTGTACTCAATACTCTGACCAATAAAGGAAAGCATACCAAACGCTGCCTTCACTATCCTATCTACCTGCGACCCCACTTTCAAGGAGCTATGAACCTGCACTCCAAGGTCTCTTTGTTCAGCAACACTCCCTAGGACCTTACCATTAAGTGTATAAGTCCTGCTAAGATTTGCTTTCTCAAAATGCAGCACCTCACATTTATCTGAATTAAACTCCATCTGCCACTTCTCAGCCCATTGGCCCATCTGGTCCAGATCCTGTTGTAATCTGAGGTAACCCTCTTCACTGTCCACGACACCTCCAATTTTGGTGTCATCTGCAAACTTACTAACTGTACCTCTTATGCTCACATCCAAATCATTTATGTCAATGACAAAAAGTAGAGGACCCAGCATCGATCCTTGTGGCACTCCACTGGTCACAGGTCTCCAGTCTGAAAAACAACCCTCCACCACCACCCTCTGTCTTCTACCTTTGAGCCAGTTCTGTATCCAAATGGCTACTTCTCCCTGTATTCCATGAGGTCTAACCTTGCTAACTAGTCTCCCATGGGGAACCTTGTCGAACGCCTTACTGAAGTCCATATAGATCACATCTACTGCTCTGCCCTCATCAATCCTCTTTGTTACTTCCTCAAAAAACTCAATCAAGTTTGTGAGACATGATTTCCCACGCACAAAGCCATGTTGACGATCCCTAATCAGTCCTTGCCTTTCCAAATACATGTACATCCTGCCCCTCAGGATTCCCTCCAACAACTTGCCCCCCACCGAGGTCAGGCTCACTGGTCTATAGTTCCCTGGTTTGTCCTTACCGCCCTTCTTAAACAGTGGCACCACGTTTGCCAACCTCCAGTCTTCCGGCACCTCACCTGTGACTATCGATGATACAAATATCTCAGCAAGAGGCCCAGCAATCACTTCTCTAGCTTCCCACAGAGTTCTCGGGTACACTTGATCAGGTCCTGCGGATTTATCCACCTTTAACCGTTTCAAGACATCCAGCACTTTCTCCTCTGTAATCTGGACATTTTGCAAGATGTCACCATCTATTTCCCTACAGTCGATATCTTCCATATCCTTTTCCACAGTAAATACTGATGCAAAATTTTCATTTAATATCTCTCCCATTTTCTGTGGCTCCACACAAAGGCCGCCTTGCTGATCTTTGAGGGGCCCTATTCTCTCCCTAGTTACCCTTTAGTCCTTAATATATTTGTAAAAACCCTTTGGATTCTCCTTAATTCTATTTGCCAAAGCTATCCCATGTCCCCCTTTTTGCCCTCCTGATTTCCCTCTTAAGTAGACTCCTACTTCCTTTATAAGGATTCACTCGATCTATCCTGTCTATACCTGACATATGCTTCCTTTTTCTTAACCAAACCCTCAATTTCTTTAGTCATCCAGCATTCCCTATCCCTACCAGCCTTCCCTTTCACCCTGACAGGAATATACTTTCTCTGGATTCTTGTTATCTCATTTCTGAAGGCTTCCCATTTTCCAGCCGTCCCTTTACCTCCGAACATCTGCCTCCAATCAGCTTTCGAAAGTTCTTGCCCAATACCGTCAAAATTGGCCTTTCTCCAATTGAGAACTTCAACTTTTCGATCTGGTCTATCCTTTTCCATTATTATTTTAAATCTAATCGAATTATGGTCACTGGCCCCAAAGTGCTCCCCCACTGACACCTCAGTCACCTGCCCTGCCTTATTTCCCTTGATCAGGTTTTGCACCTTCTCTAGTAGGTACATCCACATACTGAATCAGAAAATTGTCTTGTACACACTTAACAAATTCCTCTCCATCTAAACCTTTAACACTATGACAGTCCCAGTCGATGTTTGGAAAGTTAAAATCCCCGACCATAACCATCCTATTATTCTTACAGATAACTGAGATCTCCTTACAAGTTTGTTTCTCAATTTCCCTCTATTAGTGGTTGTCCTCCTGGACAAATACTCTTCCTTTCCCTTCTGTCTTTTACCATCAGTCTCTCTCTCTCTCTTTCTCTCTCTCGCTCAGTCCCTCTCTCTCTTGGTCTCTCTTGGTCCCTCTCTCTGTTCCTCCCTCTCTCTTTCTCCCTCTGAGTCCCTCTCTCTGCGTCCCTCTCTTTCTCTCTTTCTGTCCCACTCTCTCTGTGTCCCTCTCTGTCAGCCCCTCTCTCTCTCTGTTCCTCTCAGTCAGTCACTCCCTCTGTCTATCCCTCCCTCTCTCTCTCTCTCACTCTCTATTCCTCTCTCTGTCCCACTCTCTCTGTGTCCCTGTCTCTCTGCCTCTGCCTCTGTGTCCCCAATCTTTGTATCCCACTCTGTCAGTCCGTCCCTCTGTCTAACCCTCCCTCTCCCTCTCTCTGTTCCTCTCTCTCTCTGTACCTCTCTCTCTGTATTACAAAATGGCGATAGAGCAGAGAGGAGTTACTCTGTCTGCAAAGGCCTCGATAATGGAGCAGGATTCCTGATTTCTAACCTTGCGTACTTCCCACATGTTCCTGCACCCCGCTTTTATTTAGACACCTGAAAGAGCCCTATCCAAACGCTAAATGCAACCTGACACCTCTACATATCCACACAGAGCATTCCACACCCTAACGCCCCCTCACTGGCTACTCATATCACCCTCAGAGTGCCACACTGTCGGAGGGTCAGTACTGAGGGAGTGGGCACTGTCGGAGGGTCAGTGCTGAGGGAGTGGGCACTGTCGGAGGGTCAGTACTGAGGGAGTGGGCACTGTTGGAGGGTCAGTGCTGAGGGAGTGGGCACTGTCGGAGGGTCAGTGCTGAGGGAGTGGGCACTGTCGGAGGGTCAGTGCTGAGGGAGTGGGCACTGTCGGAGGGTCAGTGCTGAGGGAGTGGGCACTGTCGGGGGGTCAGTGCTGAGGGAGTGGGCACTGTCGGAGGGTCAGTGCTGAGGGAGTGGGCACTGTCGGAGGGTCAGTGCTGAGGGAGTGGGCACTGTTGGAGGGTCAGTGCTGAGGGAGTGGGCACTGTCGGTGGGTCAGTGCTGAGGGAGTGGGCACTGTCGGAGGGTCAGTGCTGAGGGAGTGGGCACTGTGGGAGGGTCAGTACTGAGGGAGTGGGCACTGTCGGAGGGTCAGTGCTGAGGGAGTGGGCACTGTCGGGGGGTCAGTGCTGAGGGAGTGGGCACTGTTGGAGTGTCAGTGCTGAGGGAGTGCCACACTGTGGGAGGGTCAGTACTGAGGGAGTGGGCACTGTCGGAGGGTCAGTGCTGAGGGAGTGGGCACTGTCGGAGGGTCAGTGCTGAGGGAGGCAGGTTCTGAGCAGATGGTGTCTAACTGCCTGGAGCTGCCTCAGAGTGGGAGGACTCTGGCAGGTTTTCAATGTGTGTCAGATATTTCCCCATCCGACAGAAACAGAACGTGTCTGAACTGCTCACAGGGTGGGGATTTTGAGGAGCTGTCTATTTTTAATGCAGCATTATGCTGGGAAAATTGCAGGAATTTCCAAATTTCTGTAAAAACGCAATCGATTGAGACTGCGCCAGCGTTCCCACACCCAGGTGGAACCTCAGATTGCTGACTCTGATAGGGATCGCTCCAACACGTCCCACCGACAACACCTCAGCTACATCACTGACTTTTTCAGGTCAAACTCCTGCAAATCTTTCCTTTCTGACTTCCCTTGCAATATCACTCCGGACGCTACTGATTGACCCTCCCTCCCCCCACACCCTCAGGCAGCACGTCCCACACCCTAACCCCCCGAATGACCCTCCCTCCCCCACACTCTCAGGCAGCACGTCCCACACCCTAACCCCCCGAATGACCCTCCCTCCCCCACACTCTCAGGGAGCACGTCCCACACCCTAACCCCCCGAATGACCCTCCCTCCCCCACACTCTCAGGGAGCACGTCCCACACCCTAACCCCCCGAATGACCCTCCCTCCCCCACACCCTCAGGAAGCACGTCCCACACCCTAACCCCCCGAATGACCCTCCCTCCCCCACACTCTCAGGGAGCACGTCCCACACCCTAACCCCCTCGAATGACCCTCCCTCCCCCACACCCTCAGGAAGCACGTCCCACACCCTAACCCCCCGAATGACCCTCCCTCCCCCCACACTCTCAGGCAGCACGTCCCACACCCTAACCCCCCGAATGACCCTCCCTCCCCCCACACTCTCAGGCAGCACGTCCCACACCCTAACCCCCCGAATGACCCTCCGTCCCCCACACCCTCAGTCAGCACGTCCCACACCCTAACCCCTCGAATGACCCTCCCTCCCCCACACTCTCAGGCAGCACGTCCCACACCCTAACCCCCCGAATGACCCTGTCTTCCCCACACTCTCAGGGAGCACGTCCCACACCCTAACCCCCCGAATGACCCTGTCTCCCCCACACTCTCAGGCAGCACGTCCCACACCCTAACCCCCCGAATGACCCTGTCTCCCCCACACCCTCAGGCAGCACGTCCAACACCCTAACCCCCCCGAATGACCCTCCCTCTCCCACACCCTCAGGCAGCACGTCCCACACCCTAACCCCCCGAATGACCCTCCGTCCCCCACACCCTCAGTCAGCACGTCCCACACCCTAACCCCCCGAATGACCCTCCCTCCCCCACACCCTCAGGCAGCACGTCCCACACCCTAACCCCCCGAGTGACCCTCCCTCCCCCACACTCTCAGGCAGCACGTCCCACACCCTAACCCCCCGAATGACCCTCCCTCCCCCACACCCTCAGGCAGCACGTCCCACACCCTAACCCCCCCGAATGACCCTCCCTCCCCCACACCCTCAGGCAGCACGTCCCACACCCTAACCCCCCGAATGACCCTCCCTCCCCCACACTCTCAGGCAGCACGTCCCACACCCTAACCCCCCGAATGACCCTCCCTCCCCCACACTCTCAGGCAGCACGTCCCACACCCTAACCCCCCGAATGACCCTGTCTCCCCCACACTCTCAGGCAGCACGTCCCACACCCTAACCCCCTCGAATGACCCTCCCTCCCCCACACTCTCAGGCAGCACGTCCCACACCCTAACCCCCCGAATGACCCTCCCTCCCCCACACTCTCAGGCAGCACGTCCCACACCCTAACCCCCCGAATGACCCTGTCTCCCCCACACCCTCAGGCAGCACGTTCCACACCCTAACCCCCCGAATGACCCTCAGGCAGCACGTCCCACACCCTAACCCCTCGAATGACCCTCCCTCCCCCACACTCTCAGGCAGCACGTCCCACACCCTAACCCCCCGAATGACCCTGTTTCCCCCACACCCTCAGGCAGCACGTCCCACACCCTAACCCCCCGAATGACCCTCCCTCCCCCACACTCTCAGGCAGCACGTTCCACACCCTAACCCCCCGAATGACCCTGTCTCCCCCACACTCTCAGGCAGCACGTCCCACACCCTAACCCCCCGAATGACCCTCCCTCCCCCACACCCTCAGGCAGCACGTCCCACACCCTAACCCCCCGAATGACCCTGTCTCCCCCACACTCTCAGGCAGCACGTCCCACACCCTAACCCCCCGAATGACCCTCCCTCCCCCCACACTCTCAGGCAGCACGTCCCACACCCTAACCCCTCGAATGACCCTCCCTCCCCCACACCCTCAGGCAGTCCGTCCCACACCCTAACCCCCCGAATGACCCTGTCTCCCCCACACCCTCAGGCAGCACGTCCCACACCCTAACCCCCCGAATGACCCTGTCTCCCCCACACCCTCAGGCAGCACGTCCCACACCCTAACCCCCCGAATGACCCTGTCTCCCCCACACTCTCAGGCAGCACGTCCCACACCCTAACCCCCCGAATGACCCTGTCTCCCCCACACTCTCAGGCAGTCCGTGTCAGACCCATCCTCAGGCATCATGGTGAGGGCTTGATTGGAGGATGTTGCCTGTTGGGATTATCTCTCGCCTGTTCATCCAGGAACTGTGTTCAAGACCCACAGACCTGTGTCCGAACGTGGTGTATTGTGTATTTAGTAAATGTAAAAACGTGGATTTAATTTCTGGGGATTGACAGCGTAGTGGTCTGGTTACTGTTCTGGGGAACTGAGATCGTGTCTTGCCCTGACTGATGGTTTCATTTGAGTGCAGCATTATCTGGAGTTTACAGTTCACTGATGATTGTGAAACCATTCTCGATTGTTGGAAAAACCCATCCCAGTCATTCCTGTCTTTCAGGGAAGGAAGTCTGCCATCCTGACTGGGTCTGCCCAAATCTGACTTCAGACCCACAGCAACATAGTCGTCTCTCAACTGCCCCCTGAAATGGCCTAGCCACAAACCATTCAGTTGTACCAATCGCCACAGAGTCTCAGAGAAACAAAACTAGTTGGATCAGGTGGCAATGAGCTCGGTACCAGAAAAGGCAATGGTAAAAACAGGCCTGTTGACCCTGCAGGGTCCTCCTGACTAACATATTGGGGGGTGTGCCCAGTGCCAACGTCGGGAGAGCGGTCTCTCAGGTGAATCGAGTCACAGCCTGGCATCGTCATCCTCACAGGATCATACCCTTACAGACCCCAATGTCACCATCTCTGGGTCTGTCCTGCCCCATCGGCAGAGGGGGTGGGGCACAGTGGGACACTGCCGGGAGGGAGTTACCCTGGGGGTCCCCAACATCGACTCCTGACCCCGTGGAGTCTCACGGCTTCCGGTTGAACATGGGCGAGGAAATCTCCTGCTGATCTCCACACACCGTTCTCCCTCGGCTGATGAGTCGTTAGGTTCCCCCCCCCTCCCCCCCCGAGGTTGAACAGCACTTGGGGGGAGCACTGAGGGTGGTAAGGACACAGGAGGTTCTCTGGGTGGGGGAGCTCAATGCCCCACCACCAAGAGGGGCTCAGCAGCAGTATTACTGATCGAGCTGGTCTGGTCCTAAAGGACATTGCTGCCAGACTGGGTCTGCAGCAGGGTGGGGGGGGGGGGAGGGAACCAAACACGAGGGAAAAACCTACCTGACCCCATCCTTACCAAACCTGCCGGCTGCAGATATATATCTGTCAGTGAGAGAAATCCTCGCACTGTCCGTGTGGAGACACAGTCCCGCCTTCACATTGACAATACCCTCCAGCGTGTTGTTCATATACAGCCCCGACAACACAGACCCTTCGGCCCTACCAAAGCTAGACTAGCAGAGTAGTAATCTCGGGATTGCTACCGATGCCTAGTGAGGCTATTCTAGAGCTCTTCGGGAGGGTTTAAACTAGTTTGGCAAGGGGATGGGAACCAGAGCTACAGATCAGAGGATGGGACAGGCAGATACAGTGTGCAGAGAGTCCGTGAGGAGGGATAGGCACTCGCCAGGGTAAAGCTGCAGTCAGTATGATGGGTTAAAGTGTCGATATTTTAATGTATCAGGGATTAGGGTGACAAACTGAGCATGGAGCATTATTTGGAACGATGATGTGGTGGCCATTACAGAGACTTTAGATAAGATTTAGATTACATTACAGTGTGGAAACAGGCCCTTCGGCCCAACACCGACCCGCCGAAGCGCAACTCACCCATACCCCTACATGTACCTCTTACCTAACACTACGGGCAACTTAGCCTGGCCAATTCACCTGACCTGCACATCTTTAAGACTGTGGGAGGAAACTGGAGCACCCGGAGGAAACCCACGCAGACACGGGGAGAATGTGCAAACTCCACACAGTCAGTCGCCTGAGGCGGGAATTGAACCCGGGTCTCTGGCATTGTGAGGCAGCAGTGCTAACCACTGTGCCACCGTGCTGCCCATAAACTCCAGGCACTAGTTCCCTCCACTATCCCTGATCGGCCCTACCCGCACTCTGGCCATCTTCTTGTTCCTCACGTAAGTGTAGAACGCCTTGAGGATTTCCTTAATCCTACCCGCCAAGGCTCTCCTAAGTCCTAAGAGGAACTAGTGCCTGTGATTTGGGTATCATAGGCACAGGGACGGGTTGTTGGATGTTCCGGGGTTTAGGTGTTACAAAAGGACGAGGGTGGGGGGGAGAGGTAAAAGAGGTTGGGGGAATGGCATTGCTCATCGGGGATAGTACCACAGCTGCAGAAAGGGAGGTCAACGAGGAGGGTTTGTCAGTATGGGTGGAAGGCAGGAATAGGAAAGGAGTGGTCACTTTATTGGGAGGTTTCTACAGGCCTCCCCATAGCAACAGAGACACAGAGGAGCAGAGTGGGACACAGATGTTGGAAAGGTGCAGAAGGAACAGGGTGGTTGTCATGGGTGACTTCAACTGCCCTAATATTGATTGGAACCTCCCTAGTGCAAATAGTTTGGATGGAACAGATTTTGTTGGGTGTGTCCAAGAAGGATTCCTGACTCAATATGTAGGGTAGGCCGACTTGAGGGGAGGCCATGTTGGATTAGGGGCATGGGGGTTTGGTAATGAATCAGGTCAGAGGTCAGCTCTCTCGGTAGGAGAGCATTCCGGTGAGAGTGATCACAACTCCCTGACCTTTACCAAAGTCATGGAGAGGGATCGAAGGAGACAGATGGGAAAGTACTTAATTGGGGGAGGGGGATTTACAATGTTATTAGGCAGGAAGTGGGACATCCAAAATGGGAACAGATGTTCTCAGGGAAATGCACAAATGCACAATGTGGAGGTTGGTCAGGGAGCATTTGCTGATCGAGCTGGATGGGTTTGTCCCACTGAGGCAAGGAAGGGATGGGAGGGTGAAGGAACCCTGGGTAACAAGGGATGTGGAACATCTAGTCAAGAGGAAGAAGGACGCTTACTTAAGGTTGAGGAGGGCAAGGATCAGACAGGACTCTAGGGGGTTACAAGGTGGCCAGGAAGGAACTGAGGAATGGACTTAGGAGAGCTGGAAGGGGGCATGAAAAATCCTTGGCGGGTAGGATTAAGGAACTCCTCAAGACGTTCTACACTTATGTGAGGAACAAGAGGATGGCCAGAGTGAGGGTAGGGCCAATCAGGGATAGTGGAGGGAACTAGTGCCTGGAGTCGGAGGAGATAGGGGAGATCCTTAATGAATACATTGCTTCAGTATTCACCACTGAGAGGAGCCTTGTCAAAGCTGAGGACCGCGTGAAACAGATTGAAATGCTAGAACAGGTTGATGATAGGAAGGAGGATTTGAAATTTTGAAATTTTGAAAACCATAAGGATAGATGAATCCTCTGAGTCAGACAGGATATACCCAAGGTCACTACAGGAAGTGAGGGAAGAGATTGCCGTGCCTTTGGTGAAAATCTTTGTGTTCTCACTCTCCACTGGAGTACTGTCAGTTGATTGGAGAGTGGGAAATGTTATTCCCTTGTTCAAGAAAGGAAATAGGGATAACCCTGGGAATTACAGATCAGTCAGTCTTACATCAGTAGTGGGCAAAGTATTGGAGAGGATTCTGAGAGACAGGATTTGTGATTGCTTGGAAAACCGTAGTTTAATTCGAGATAGTCAGCATTGTGAGGGGCAGGTCATACCTCACAAACCTTATTGAATTCTTTGAGAATGTGACACAACACGCTGAAGAAGGTAGAGCAGTGGATAGACTCATAGAGTCATAGAGATGGACAGCACGGAAACAGACCCTTCGGTCCAACCCGTCCATGCTGTCCCAGATATCCCAACCCAATCTAGTCCCACCTGCCAGCACCCGGCCCATATCCCTCCAAACCCTTCCTATTCATATACCCATCCAAATGCCTCTTAAATGTTGCAATTGTACCAGCCTCCACCACATCCTCTGGCAGCTCATTCCATACACGTACCACCCTCTGGGTGAAAAGGTTGCCCCTTAGGTCTCTTTTATATCTTTCCCCTCTCACCCTAAACCTATGCCCCTCTAGTTCAGGACTCCCCCACCTCAGGGAAAACTTTGCCTATTTACTCTATCCATGCCCCTCATGATTTTATAAACCTTTCTTGTGATTTGCAAGGAACCGTTATAAATGAAGGGCATGACAATTTTTAAAAGTTTACAACTGGCAAACATTCCCAGATTCTCCTGTCTTGAAAGAGTCAAAAATTAGGATGCAATTAGAACATAGGGCATAGAACAATCCAGCGCAGAACAGGCCCTTCAGCCCTCAGTGTTGCACCGACCTGTGAACTATTCTCAGCCCGTCCCCCTACACTATCCCAAAATCATCCACGTGCTCATCTAAGGATTGTTTAAATCTCCCTAATGTGGCTGAGTTAACTACATTGACAGGTTGGCCATTCCACCCCCTTACCACTCTCTGAGTAAAGAACCTGCCTCTGACATCTGTCTTAAATCTATCACCCCTCAATTTGTAGTTATACCCCCCTCGTACACACTGACATCATCATCCTAGGGAAAAGACTCTCCCTGTCGACCCAATCTAATCCTCTGACCATCTTGTATGTCTCTATCAAATCCCCCCTTAGCCCTCCTCTCTTCAATGAGAACAGACCCAAGTCTCTCAGTCTTTCCTCATAAGACCTTCCCTCCAGACCAGGCAACATCCTGGTAAATCTCCTCTGACCCTTTTCCAATGCTTCCACATCCTTCCCGAAATATGGGGACCAGAACTGTACACAATATTCCAAGTGTGGCCGCACCAGCCATCTGGATTTATTATCTAGTTCCATTAAGCTGCAGTTCTGAGGACTTAGACCAGACCTAAATCATCAGCACATGTATTTTGGGAAATCAAATCTTAGCAGGACTTATACACTTAATTGGTAAGGTCCTGGGGAGTGCTGCTGAACAAGGAGACCTTGGAGTGCAGGTTCATAGCTCCTTGAAAGTGGGGTCGCAGGTAGATAGGATAGTGAAGGCAGCGTTAGGATAGGATAAATAGACAAAGTCTTTTCCCTGGGGTGGGGGAGTCTAGAACTAGAGGGGCATAGGTTTAGGGTGAGGGGGGAAAGATATAAAAGAGACCTAAGGGGCAACCTTTTCACGCAGAGGGTGGTGCGTGTATGGAATGAGCTGCCAGAGGATGTGGTGGAGGCTGGTACAATTACAACATTTAAGAGGCATTTGGATGGGGATATGAATAGGAAGGGTTTGGAGGGATATGGGCCGGGTGCTGGCAGGTGGTACTGGATTGGGTTGGGATATCTGGGTCAGCATGGACAGGTTGGGCCGAAGGGTCTGTTTCTGTGCTGTACATCTCTATGAGTCTATCACGGCTTGCGGGGTTTCACCAAAAACAGTGTTTGTTTCATTGAACTGCTGAGCTATCATTGTAGTCAACTGCTATAAGTTCACTGCCTTCTGCTTTCAGGATCATTGTTTTGAGTTGTTTTTCACTCTCATTCAGCCTCCTCTGCGTCAATCTTTTATCATCTGCCACATGCATTTTTTAAAAACTGACTGATGGGACCTGGGCAGCATTTATTTCCTGCACAGTGACGTCGTCGTGCTGAGCTGCTTTCTTGAAATGCAGCAGCCCTTGTGCTGTCCGTAGACCCACAGTGCCCTGAGGGAGGCAATTCCAGGACTTTGACCCGACAACAGCGAAGGGACGGTGATACATTTCCAACTCAGGACGGCGAGTGGTCTGGAAGGAAAACGTGCAGGTGACAGTGGTCCCAGGTATGTGCTGATGTGGGTGTGGAAGATACTGAATAAGATCTTGGTCAAATCTCCGCAGTGTATTCCGTAGATCGTACTCACTGCTGCTCCCAAGCATCAGTAGTGGAGGGATTGGATGCTTGCAGATGTGGTGCCAATCATGGCTGCTTTGTCCCAGATTGTGCCTTGCATCTTGCATGCTCTTCGAGGTTCAGTCATCCAGGTAATTGGGGAGTATTCCCTCACACTCCTAACTTACACCTTGTAGACTGTGGGCAGCCGGGTGGCCCAGTGGTTAGCACTGCTGCCTCCCAGTGCCAGGGACCCCGGTTCGATTCCAAGCTCAGGTGACTGTCCGGTCTGACGCACTCTCCCTGTGTCTGGGTGGGTTTCCTCCCACAGTCCAAAGATGTGCAGGTCAGGGTGGATTGGTTAAGTAGGTTAGGTCTATTTTCATTAGGAAAAAAGGAGATTGAGGGGGGGACTTGATTGAGGTTTACAAAATCATGAAGGGTATAAACAGGGTGGATAGAGACAAGCTTTTTCCCAGGGTGAGGGATTCAATAACGAGAGGTCATGCACTCAAGGTGAGAGGTGGAAAGTTTATGGGGGATACACGCGGTAAGTACTTCACACACAGAGGGTGGTGGGCGTCTGGAACACATTGCCAGCAGAGGTGGGAGAGACAGGTACAGGAGATTCATTTAAGATGAGTCTGAACAGATGCAGGAGGAGGTGGGGAGCAGAGGAATACAGATGCTTAGGAATTGGGCGGCAGGTTTAGACAGTGGATTTGGATCAGCTCAGGCTTGGAGGGCAGAAGGGCCTGTTCCTGGGCTGTAAATTCTCTTTGTTCTTTGTTGTTAAATTGCCCATAGTGTTCAGGGGTTTGTAGGTTAGCGGGCATTAGCCATGAGAACTACGAGGTTACCAAGGTGGGTCTGTGTGCAATGCTCTTCGGTGGACTTGTTCCACACTCGAGGGATTCGAAGAGAATCCTCAGCCTCCAACCTGCCCTTGTAGCCACCGTTTATACGGCAGGTCCAGTGGAGAATTTGGGTCATGGTGACTCCTAGAATGTTAAATGATGCAATCGCCATTAAATGTCAAGGGATGGTCAACTATTGGAGATGGTCATTGCTTGGAATTTGCGTGACATGGCTATTAGTTGCCATTTGTCAGTAAAGCTTGGATTTCCAGCTATGAAAATTGAAATGGTCTGTCAGTACACACTCTGTTCAGCCAACGCTATTATCACAGTCATATGCATTTAAGTATTCACTCTCCATTATTAATTATCCATAACTCCTCTTGGTTTCTCACTCACCGTGCGCGCATTTTCTTGAGCATTGTCTGAAAACATACAAAGAGTTGCCGAGTCACTCCAGGGCAGGAGGAGGCCATTCAGCCTGCTGAGTCTCCAAAGAGCATCCCACCCAGATCGAGGGAGACCTCGGTAGAGTAGATATCTCTGCTAGTCAGAGAGACAAGAACCCAACAGCAACAGCCTTGGCCTAAAGATACAACCCTTTACAACTGAAATGAGAAGGAAATTCTTCAGCCCGAGAATGGTTAATCTGTGGTACTCATTGTTGCCGGGGTTATGAAGGCCAAGTTATTGAACGTATTTAAGACAGAGATAGATTAGATTACTTACAGTGTGGAAACAGGCCCTTCGGCCCAACAAGTCCACACTGACCCGCCGAAGCGCAACCCACCCAGACCCATTCCCCTACACCTAACACTACGGGCAATTTAGCGTGGCCGATTCACCTGACCTGCACATGTTTGGACTGTGGGAGGAAACCCACGCAGAATGTGCAAACTCCACACAGACAGTCGCTCGAGGCTGGAATCGAACCTGGGACCCTGGTGCTGTGAGCCACAGTGCCACCCTTGGTTTCTTAATTAGTGTGAGGGATCAAGTGTTACAGGGAGAAGACAGGAGAATGGGTTTGAGAAACGTATCAGCCATAATCAGTTGGCAGATTAGACTGGAATGATGAAATGACATAACATTGTTACGATTTATCATCGTGCTATGGTTAAGATCATTGAACCCTGAAACACTTACTCTTTCTCTCCAAAGATGTTGCCTGATGTGCTGAGTATTTCCATCATATTACACTTTTGTTTCTAACCCTAACCCCATTCTCCGACATTCAATGGAATCCAAATCAATCCCTGCAAATTATTTTAATTAATCCTTGAAGTCCAAGGGAACACCATGTTTAAAGACGAGCCTTTATCATCGCGTTATGTATTGCAATTGTCTCTGTGCAATCTGTAAACCCCTGAATGCTCCATTGTGTTAAAGGTATTTGGACACTCCTATATTAGGAATGTTCCAGAAGCTTTGTAATTAAACAGCCAACTTATTGCATTAACAAATGATAAAGTTCCTCTATGTCACTTACACAAAGGCAATTGTTTTTTGCATTTTTAATTACTTCTCACTCTCCTGATTTCATAGTAACTACTGTCCAAATGTAACCTATTAAAGTTATATTTAAATACACATCCCAAATTTCTAACCAACCAACACGTCTCTACAGTTGAGTCTTGAACCTGTGACTCAGCGGGGTTCCACTGTGCCACACCAGCCCTGTTGCAGCATGGGGCACACACTTTGCTGCATTACTTGGAAGGTCTCCCATCTAAGATACAGTGCAATTACCTATCAAAATCTCAGAGTCATAGAGATGGACAGCATGGAAACAGACCCTTCGGCCCAACCCGTCCATGCTGACCCAGAGATCCCAACCCAATCTAGTCCCACCTGCCAGCACCCGGCCCATATCCCTCCAAACCCTTCCTATTCATATACCCATCCAAACGCCTCTTAAATGTTGCAATTGTACCAGCCTCCACCACATCCTCTGGCAGCTCATTCCATACACGCACCACCCTCTGGGTGAAAAAGTTGCCTCTTAGGTCTCTTTTATATCTTTCCCCTCTCACCCTAAACCTATGCCCCTCTAGTTCTGGACTCCCCGACCCCAGGGAAAAGACTTTGCCTATTTACCCTATCCACACCCCTGATGATTTTATAACCCTCGATAAGGTCACCCCTCGGCCTCCAACACTCCAGGGAGAACAGCCCCAGCCTGTTCAGCCTCTCCCTGTAGCTCAGATCCTTTTGCAGGTCCCATTCAAGACCTGAACCACTGCTTCCTCAAATAAGTGCTCTTGCCCCAGAACGGGCTGTCTGTTAAATCACTCAGCTGTCCAATTCTTAACGACATATGTTTGAACTTGGAGTGGTCATATGTAGCTTAAAGATCAATATACTTCATGTAATAGGAGGAATCATCACATATGCATCATTTATATTCCTGTCTCATCCATTGAAATGGAACAAGTTCCAAGTTAATGAATTCACTAACCTTTACACAAATGGTTCAGCAGAGATCGGTATTACAGTGTGTTACACTTGAGCTCCTTATTAATCCTCTGTCTCCTTTGTAAAATCAAAATCACCTCTTGGTCTCTACAATCGTCCATGGCAACGCAATTCTGCATTTGTGGCTCAGTGGTTAGCACCTGCTGCCTCACAGCACCAGGGTCCCAGGTTCGATTCCCCCCTCAGGCGACTGTCTGTGTGGAGTTTGCACGTTCTCCCTGTGTCTGTGTGGGTTTCCTCCCACAGTCCGTAGTGTTAGTCAGAGGGAAATGGATCGAGGTAGTTGACTCTTCGGAGGGTTGGTGTGGACTGGTTGGGCCGAAGGGCCTGTCCCCACACTGTAGGGAATCTAATCTAATTTTCATTATCTAAAGTACTGACATCTGTGCACTTGGTGTAAAGATTTGTATTCTGATCTTCACACAAACACAGCAGAATAGATCTACTGCTATAATCCCATTCCACTGTCATGGTTCAATCTCTTTCTACATTTAGGGTGTAGGTTTGCTCGCTGAGCTGTAGGGTTGATATCCAGACGTTTCATTACCTGGCTCGGTAACATCATCAGTGGTGACCTCCAAGTGAAGCGAAGCTGTTGTCTCCTGCTTTCTATTTATATCTTTCTCCTGGATGGGGTTCCTGGGGTTTGTGTGATGTCTTTCTACATTATACGGCAATGGATGTAAGTTCACAAACACCTTTACTTCATTTTTCAAACAAATCTATGTGCCACTTTGGAATATAATGACAGTCTAAGCCACACAAAAGTGAACAACTGAGGAGAGACAGCAGCTAAAACTTGAACTTCCACAACTATTTCCAATCCCCAGTTACAACATTTCGTTATCAATCACATTGAATCAATGCAAATGAAAAATCTGTTCATATAACAAAAAGATACTCCCTCATACAGAAACAGGACACTCTGAAGGTTTTAGTGAACAAACAAAAACTCATCATTTTGGAGATTAAACTTTGAGCTTTTTTCGTAATTTTTTAGAAAATTACCAGCTCTTTTGTGAGGGAGTTACTTGATTTAATAAAACTAGTCATTTGGATAGAGAACTGACTCAAAGGTAGAAGACAGAGGGTGCTGGTGGAGGGTTAGATTAGATTCCCAACAGTGTGGGGAACAGGCCCTTTGGCCCAAACTGACCCCCCGAAGAGTAACCCACCCAGACCCATTTCCCTCTGACTCATGCACCTAACACTACGGGCAATTTAGCATGGCCAATTCACCTGGCCTGCACATCTTTGGACTGTGGGAGGAAACCCACGCAGACTCGGGGAGAATGTACAAACTCCACACAGTCAGTCACCTGAGAGTGGGATCGAACCTGGGACCCTGGTGCTGTGAGGTAGTAGTGCTAACCACCATACCATCCAGTCTTTTTCAGTCTAGAGGCCTGTGACCAGTGGAGTGCCACAAGGATCGGTGCTGGGCCCTCTACTTTTTGTCATTTACATAAATGATTTGGATGTGAGCATAAGAGGTACAGTTAGTAAGTTTGCAGATGACACCAAAATTGGAGGGTGTAGTGGACAGCGAAGAGGGTTCCCTCAGATTACAACAGGATCTGGACCAGATGGGCCAATGGGCTGAGAAGTGGCAGATAGAGTTTAATTCAGATAAATGTGAGGTGCTGCATTTTGGGAAAGCAAATCTTAGCAGGACTTTATACACTTAATGGTAAGGTCCGAGGGAGTGTTGCTGAACAAAGAGACCTTGGAGTGCAGGTTCATAGCTCCTTGAAAGTGGAGTCACAGATAGATAGGATAGTGAAGGCAGTGTTTGGTATGCTTTCCTTTATTGGTCAGAGTATTGAGTACAGGAGTTGGGAGGTCATGTTGCGGCTGTACAGGACATTGGTCAGGCCACTGCTGGAATATTGCGTGCAGTTCTGGTCTCCTTCCTATCAGAAAGATGTTGTGAAACTTGAAAAGGTTCAGAAAAGATTTACAAGGATGTTGCCAGGGTTGGAGGATCTGAGCTATAGGGAGAGGCTGAACAGCCTGGGGCTGTTTTCCCTGGAGCGTCGGAGGCTGAGGGGTGACCTTATAGAGGTTTACAAAATTATGAGGGGCATAGATAGGATAAATAGGCAAAGTCTTTTCCCTGGGGTCGGGGAGTCCAGAACTAGAGGGGCATAGGTTTAGGGTGAGAGGGGAAAGATATAAAAGAGACCGAAGGGGCAACTTTTTCACCCAGAGGGTGGTACGTGTATGGAATGAGCTGCCAGAGGATGTGGGGGAGGCTGGTACAATTACAACATTTAAGAGGCATTTGGATGGGTATATGAATAGGAAGGGTTTGGAGGGATATGGGCCGGGTGCTGGCAGGTGGGACTAGATTGGGTTGGGATATCTGGGTGAGCATGGACGGGTTGGACCGAAGGGTCTGTTTCCGTGCTGTACATCTCTGTGACTCTACAATTAATCCCGCGTCTGTCCATAACTTCAACACTGCTCCGACTGGAAGGCTCACTCGTACTTCCCTGACATTCCGAGACAAGATAATTTAAAAATAATTGTCTGATTGGAGACCACAGCTCACACAAACTGTAGCCCACCCCCCCTCCTAGCTCTTTGTTACAGAGTCATTGGTCTGAGATGTTCCTCTCAATCGTTCTCTACTCAAAATGTAACAACCTATATATCTTTACGCATCCTATGCATACTTTGAAGTCAAGCTACAAAGCATCATCATCTGCCCATAATCAGCCCCAACGCCTGTAAACACCATGAAAAAAGACTGAGGGCTACAAGCGGAGTTTTAAAATTCGAGTTTGGGAATAGTCAGACACAACTTGCTCACGTGCTTGAGAACTCCAATTCACCTAGTTGCCAGCTCACTCGAAACATGATATCACTACCAAGAGATAGGAAGATCAGTTCATTTTTATATTATGAGAAAGACCAATTACGAAATTTAAGTCTTAGTGAGGGACTAAGAGCCCGGAATGGGGGAGTAAACAACTTAAATACGAAACACTGGTGCGGCCGCACTTGGAATATTGTGTACGGTTCTGGTCACCATATTCCGGGAAGGATGTGGAAGCATTGGAAAAGGTGCAGAGGAGATTGACCAGGATGTTATGCCTGGTCTGGAGGGAAGGTCTTATGGGGAAAGGCTGAGGGACTGGGGTCTGTTCTCATTGGAGAGAGGAAGGCTAAGGGGGGATTTGATAGAGACGTACAAGATGGTCAGAGGATTAGATAGAGTAGACAGTGAGAGTCTACCTGGTCAGGTCCTCGCCCTCTACAACCCACCCTCCCATCCTGGCACTTTCCCCTGCCACTGCAGGAACTGTAAAACCTGTGCCCACACCTCCTCCCTCACCTCTATCCAAGGCCCTAAAGGAGCCTTCCACATCCATCAAAGTTTCACCTGCACATCCACCAATATCATTTATTGTATCCGTTGCTCCCGATGTGGTCTCCTCTACATTGGGGAGACTGGGCACCTCCTAGCAGAGTGCTTTAGGGAACATCTCCAGAACACCCGCACCAATCAACCAAACCGCCCCGTGGCCCAACATTTCAACTCCCCCTCCCACTCTGCCGAGGACATGGAGGTCCTGGGCCTCCTTCACTGCTGCTCCCTCACCACCAGACGCCTGGAGGAAGAACGCCTCATCTTCCGTCTCTGAACACTTCAACCCCAGGGCATCAATGTGGACTTCAACAGTTTCCTCATTTCCCCTTCCCCCACCTCATCCTAGTTTCAAACTTCCAGCTCAGTAACTGTCCCCATGACTTGTCCGGACTTGTCCGACCTGCCTATCTCCTTTTCCACCTATCCACTCCACCCTCTTCTCCCTGACCTATCACCTTCATCTCCTCCCCCACTCACCCATTGTACTCTATGCTACTCTCTCCCCACCCCCACCCTCCTCTAGCTTATCTCTCCACGCTTCAGGCTCACTGCCTTTATTCCTGATGAAGGGATTTTGCCCGAAACGTCGATTTCGAAGCTACTTGGATGCTGCCTGAACTGCTGTGCTCTTCCAGCATCACTAATCCAGAATCTGGTTTCCAGCATCTGCAGTCATTGTTTTTACCGAGTGAGAGTCTTTTCCCTAGGATGATGATGTCAGCGTGTACGAGGGGGTATAACTACAAATTGAGGGGTGATAGATTTAAGACAGATATCAGAGGCAGGTTCTTTACTCAGAGAGTGGTAAGGGGGTGGAATGGCCAACCTGCCAATGTAGTCAACTCAGCCACATTAGGGAGATTTAAACAATCCTTAGATAAGCACATGGATGATTTTGGGATAGTGTAGGGGGACGGGCTGAGAATAGTTCACAGGTCGGTGCAACACTGAGGGCTGAAGGGCCTGTTCTGCGCTGGATTGTTCTAAGTCCTAAATAAAATAGATGGTAATAAAGTTGGATTGTGAAAAGACGTTTAATGTGGCACAGTATTTGATAAGAGCCCATGGTATTGAAGGTCATGGCTAGAATATTTAATAAATGGCTAGAATATTTAATAAATGATAGAAGACACATTTAAGATAAAGGGGGGAGGGAGTGCATTTTCAGGATGTCAATTGTAACTCCTGGGGTGCCACAGAGACCATTACTTGAGCCACAGTTATTATGTATTTGCGATTTGGATGAAGTGGGAGGTTATACACTTTGGCAGGAGGAACACAGCAGCTGAGATATTATTGAAATAGCAAAATCCTGCTTGCGGACAGCTACAGCACAGAGGGATTCGATGGTCATCGTACATGAAACCAAGTTCCACAAGTAACAGGGAACGGACATGGAATATTGGCATGGAATATTATTTCCAAGGGAATGGGGAATATAAACAGGGAAGTCTTGCTCGAACTATACAAGGCAATAGATGGATCCAAGGCTAAAATACTTTGAAGTCTTTTGGTCCCCTTGTAGTTAGGAAAAATAGCAGGCCACTTAGGAAAGGTCGATCCTAAAGAAGGAGGGATTTTATGAGTAGGTTGGGAATCTATTCATTGGAGTTTAGAAGGATGAGAGAATGACAAGGTTTAAGGTGGGGGGGGGCTTAACAGAGTAGATGCTACATAATACACAGCTCTCCAAGACCCTGGTGAGACCACACTCGGAATATTGTGTCCAGGTCTGGTCGCCCGACTATAGGGAGGATACAGAGGCTTTGGAGAGGGTGCAAAGAAGGTTTACCAGGATGCTGTCTGGACTGGAGGGCTTGCCTTATGAAGAAAGGTTGAATAAACTCGGACTTTTCTCTCTGGAGAGAAGGAGGAAGAGAGGAGACCTGATCGAGGTGTGCAAAATAATGAGAGGAATAGATAGAGTCAATAGCCAGAGACTTTTCCCCAGGGCAGGATTGACTGGGACGAGGGGTCACAGTTTGAAGATATTAGGAGGAAGGGATAGAGGAGACGTCAGAGGTAGGTTCTTTACACAGAGAGTTGTGAATGTATGGAATGTGTTCCCAGCGGTGGTGGTGGGAGCAGAGTCATTGGGGACATTTAAGCGACTCCTGGACATGCCCAGGGAGAGCAGTGAGTTGAGGGGTGGGTAGGTTAGGTTACTATATTTTACATTAGGATTAAATCTTGGCACAACATCGTGGGCCGAAGGGCCTGTTCTGTGCTGTACCTTTTCTATGTTGTATGTAGTTGTTTCCTGTTGTGGAATAATCCAGAACGAAAGGTCTTAAACTCAAAGTAAGGGGCGACATATTTCAACAAAAATGTGGAGGACGTTCTTTTCGGACGGCAGTGGCTCTGTAGAAGTGTTTACAGCAGAGGAAGTGTCGGGGCCGTGTCCTTAAATAGATTCATGGCGGAGAGACAGATTTTTAAATAAAAAATCAGTAATGGAGTTGAGGATTATGGAGGAAAGATAATATTGTGGAGTTGAGAAATATCAGATCGGCCATTATCTCATTGAGTGGTAAAGCGGATTGATGTCTTGAACGGTGACTTCTGTTCCTGGTCTTACGGCCTCCAGGTTTCTATTGTTTTACAGTTAGGACACAGAACAATCCAGCACAGAACAGGCCCTTCGGCCCTCGGTCTCGCTCCGACCTGTGAACTATTCTCAGCCCGTCCCCCTACACTATCCCAAAATCATCCTTGTGCTTATCTAAGGATTGTTTAAATCCCCCTAATGTGGCTGAGTTAACTACATCGACAGGTAGGGCATTCCACCCCCTTACCACTCTCTGAGTAAAGAACCTGCCTCTGACATCTGTCTTAAATCTATCACCCCTCAATTTGTAGTTATACCCCCTCGTACACACTGACATCATCATCCTAGGGAAAAGACTCTCCCTGTCTACTCTATCTAATCCTCTGACCATCTTGTACGTCTCTATCAAATCCCTCCTTATCCTTCCTCTCTCGAATGAGAACAGACCCAAGTCTCTCAGCCTTTCCTCATAAAACCTTCCCTCCAGACCAGGCAACATCCCGGTAAATCTCCTCTGCACCTTTTCCAAAGCTCCCACATTCCACAGCTTACTTTTTAAAAAAATCAATGAAGTTCATTCCTATCTGAGGCTTTGTCATTCACCCATGAGTCAGCATCACCGAACAGAATAGATGACGCAAAGTTAGAGAATTCTGGAATATATCTCCTGTTCCATTTTTGCTTTTGACAGCAGAAGTTTCCTCAACTCAAATTAGTCGGTAATCCGAAATGAACTGATTCGAGAATGCTCTGTGCTGTGGTGGACATGGACTTTAGCGAGGCATTTGATAAGGTTCCCCACAGTAAACTCATTCAGAAAGTAAGGAGGAATGGGATATAGGGGAACCTGGCTGTCTGGATACAGAATTGGCTGACCCAGAGACGTCAGAGGGTGGTGGGAGATGGAAGGTATTCAGCCTGGGGCTCGGTGACCAGCGATGTTCCACAGGGATCTGTTCTGGGACCTCTGCTCTTTGTGATTTCTATAAATGACTTGGATGAAGAAGTGGAGGGGTGGGTTAGTAAGTTTGCCGATGACACGAAGATTTGGTGGAGGGGTGGATAGTGTGGAGAGCTGTTGTCAGTTGCAACGGGACATTGAGAGGATGCAGAGCTGGGCTGTGAAGGGGCAGATGGAGTTCAACCTGGAAAAAGTGTGAAGTGATTCACTTTGGAAGGTCAAATTTGAATACAGATTACAGGATTAAAAACAGGATTCGTGGCAGTGTGGAAGAACAGAGGGATCTTGGGATCCACGTCCATAGATCCCTCAAAGTTACCACCCAAGGTGATAGGGCTGTTCAGAAGGAATATATTGTGTTGGCTTTCATTGGCAAGGGGATTGAGTTTAAGAGCCGTGAGGTTATGCTGCAACTCCATGGAGCCCTGGTTAGGCCACACACTTGGAATATTGTGTTCAGTTCTGGTCACCACATTCTAGGAAGGATGTGGAAGCTTTAGAGAGGGTACAGAGGAGATTTCCCAGGAAGCTGCCTGGACTGGAGGGTGTGTCTTAGGAAGAGAGGTTGAGGGAGCTAGTACTTTTCCCCTTTGGAGCGAAGGATGAGAGGTGACTTGGTACAGGTGTACAGGATGATGAGAGGCAGAGATAGAGTGACTAGCCGGAGACTTTTCCCCCAGGGCGGAAATATCTATCACGAGGAGGGGATAATTTTAAAGTGATTGGAGAAGGGTTTAGGGGAGAGGTCAGAGGTCGGTTCTTTACACAGAGAGTGGTGGGGGGCATGGAATGCACGGGTGGGAGTAGAGTTAGAGACATTAGGGACATTTAATCGACTCTTGGAGACACGTGGATGATGGTACAGTGAAGAGGCTGGGGGGTTTGCCTGATCCTAGAGTAGGATAGAAGGCTAGCACAACACTGAGGGCCGAAGGGCCTGCACTGTGCTGTGTTGTTCTTATGTTCTATGCTCATTAACCAGTCCATGTCGACCATCGCCCCAAACTAAAGGAGTCCTCCCCCAGCCTGCTCCTGTCCCCTATCCTCCCTAAACCTATCCTATCCAAGTCCTGATCCGAATGGCCTATAAATGTTATAGCTGCACCCACTCCCACCACACCTTCAGGAGGTTCATCCCACCCTCTCTGTGTAAAAGATCTGCCCCTCGTGTCTTTTGCAAATCCCTCTCCTCTCATCTTTATAATATACCCCCACGGTCTTGGAATCCTCCAGCCCGCGGGAAAGGCCAGCTACCAATAACTCTCTCTGTGCCCCTCGTGATTTATCGACCTCTTTTAGTCACCTCACAAGCCCCTAGACTCCAGTAAAGATTCCCAACCTCTCTTTAATTCTCAAACATTTGCAAAGACACCCCTTAACCTTCTGAACTCCAAACAAAACAGTTTGTATTTGAGTAATCCAGGATCATCCTGATAAAACTACAATGTCCCTCCCTCCAAGGCGAACCTGTCCTCCTGGAGGTGGGCTGCCCAGACCTGCTCACAGGACTCTCTCACACGGGCAAGTACAGAACAGGGATCGGAGGAACTAGCAATAACTCGTGATGCCAGAATAAATAAACAACTTCCTGCTGACAGACCCCTATATGGGACCCAGTTACCTCAGTTATTGTGACACGAACTCCCGATAACAGAGAGATGGATAGCCCACAACATCCCCTCAACTGCAGAAATCAGTTTGATCCAAACACCCATGACCATCACCTCAGTCACCCTTAACTACAGGCTGTTGAAATGCCCCTTTGAAATAGATCAGCAGCACGTTGGGCCATTGGCTAACTCAGCATTCTGGGAGACGGGTCAGGTCGCTCAGCGCACAGTTAAAGAAACTGAAAGAACTGCTGATACTGTAACTACTGACCTGGTCAACATCGCTAACCACTGATGGTAACCACTAACCTGGTCAACATCCCTAATCACTGTCAGTAACCACTAACCCAGTTAACAGCTATAACCACTGATAGTAACCACACACCCGGTCAACAGCCCTAACCACTGACGATCACCACTAACCTGTCAATATCCCTAACCACTGACAGTAAGCACAAACCCAGTCAACCGCCCTAATCACTGACGATCACCACTAA